>NC_142611.1:16671666-16974696 GCF_059453375.1 Lepisosteus platostomus
CTTAAACAACACAGACCAGAGTTGGTGGGGTTTACTTTTTAAATCAATACATCTTCCTGTTTCAAGAAATAAAATTAATAAATAATATATCATATCCTCATGCGGCATTCTTTTTTTTTATTTTCATGAAAAAGCTGTTTTGGATTTGCACTTTAATTGAAGAACAAACACAACAAAAGATCTTTCTCCCGCTTCCAAAGACTTACTGCAATCTTTGCGCTGGTAGAAATGAAACAGTGATTTATAATCAAATGGACTTTGTTTTATTCTCACGATTTTGATGTCAACTTCAAAGCTCTACTGCAAAGGGCTAGTTCTGAAAAGAAAAAAAAACAGAAAGAGAGAGCACCCTGCCATATTGGCAACGTGTTGGGCCCGCTCTGTGCTTTTTGAGGTCAGGCAGAAAATTGCTGGGTTGGGTTCAGTGACACACAGGTTCAAAACTCTGCTATATCTGGCGATCATTCTCACTGAAGAAAAGTAGCCTGACAGCGAAACAATAATGAAGCTGGCCACCTTCTTCTCTCATGTGGCACAAAGTGAGAGTCAGATAAAGAGGACTGTGTGTTTCAAATGAGGGAGAAAAAAAAGATAAGATCTAAACTGGAAACACTAAATTCCTACAGGAGGAGCTGAGTTACAAGTGGCAGAACCAGACCTCGTGGAGTGAAGCTTTACATGATGGCCAAGATGAAATCAAAGACTTTAGGTGCACAAATAGGATTTCCCCCAATTTAGTTGCTATTGAAACAAACATTCTGCTAGAAAGTTTCAAGTGTTTTTCAAAAAAGTGCATGAAAATCTTTGACTGGGTCTAGGCGTCTTGTGTATAATAGGACAATTTACTAATCAAAGCACATTTCTCTGAAATGAGAAAAAATAGATCTCTATTTGTAAAATTCAACATAAGAGTTAGTGCTTACCATTAAAATCCATGTTGAATTAGTGTAAGGAATTTATCTTTTAATGTATGCACTGCCAGCGTTCAAGGGGAACTCCATCTCAATTTACATCCAGGTTGTGTAACATTAGGAAGTTGGAAATCAATGAGGCATTTTATATTTTGACTGAACCCTCACATGTACAGTACAGTATATATCAATCATTGTGTGAGTAGACATTCTCTTTAAAATATTCTTTTTACTGTATAAACACGCTTATTAAGTATTACCTAAAGTATGTGAATCATAAAAATTAAAGAAAAAACACAGAAAACCATTTCTTTTTAATTAATTGTGCCCTCGTCAGTACACAAATGAACAGACAAAAAAAAACACTGCACACAGGATACAATCTTCCTTTAAAGTTTTGAAAATGCCTTGAATTCTGGATGAAACCAAAAGTATGGCAGGAAAGAGCATATAAAGAAATTAGATCACATTAGATCAAATTGCACTGCCAGGGCTCAGTACTGTCTTAATCTTCCTGGTGGGCACAGTAATCTGTTGATGCCAACATGGCTTCTGTTGATATAGTGCTGGTGTGTGTCATGGAGATGGCAAAACATTTTCTAAAGGCCCACGCCCACCAGTGAAAAGGGCTTTGCAGACCAAAACGGATACCATGTGCTCCCAATCTCACTCTGCCCCAGGGAGACTACTGGCATTCGTTCACACTTAGGGGAGCTGACAGGCCGGTTTGCGGCTTTGACCAGCCCTGAGGCTGGGAGCACTAGTGTCAGCACAAGCCCTGTTAGCGAGATAGTGACAGAAGGGGATGCTGCCTATTTCCTCTCTGGTGTTGCCAGCTTTGCTCATCTTCTCATTGGCTGAGTATTAACTCCAAAGGGGAAGAGAGCAGGAAAGAAGGTTGAGGTTCAGGAATGGGTTAAAGGCTGTCTCCCCGGCACACAGTCCAGCACTTACTGGATTCTCATATCAGGACCACTTTTTCTGTAACAATTTTGTTTGTAGTCTTTATAAAGTGGCCAACTTTACTAAGGATGCACTTGGAAATAGGGTGATGTTTAAGACAGTAAGGCTGTAGCAATGACCACAACTGACAAAAAAAATGGTGATTTCAGATCTAGGAGGGTGTAACAAAACAAAAAAGTGGCAAGCCAATTCAAAAACAAAGCTAAAAAAATACATTTTTTTATCATTAGTTGTTTTGCTCAATTGTATTTAATTTTGAATTACTAGTTAGGAAACAGGAAACATATACAGGTATGTCTCCCTGGGGGTGTTTTAAAGCTGGTAATTTTTAGGTGGAGATTCTGAGTTCGATAAAATGGAGAGTACACTTCTTTGTAGCCCTTTAACATTTATTATGGCAATTATAATGCTATTAGTGATAGATTTAAGAGATAAAATGCTGGCATGAGGAGGCACTGATAAAAGAAAAATGTGAAAATGTTTCAGGAAAAGGGTTTTTTGTATTATCATCTGAATACAATTTAGTCCCCTTACACACAGTGAGCTGTAATAGTTTTACATGATTTACTATTGCTCTGTTAAATACAGCTTGCAACTATGAATTTGGGATCTGTTATGTGACTCAGTTGATACATTTTGCAGTGGTTTTACTATGATGTTTGTTCTTTCATTACAGTTTGTATTATTCTGTAGCTGAATGTAACTATAATTGCACCCACTTTTCTTTTGTCTGTTAAATGTCATATAGTCAGTCATATTATAGATACACTTGATGCATTTCACAGATCTATTGCATGAACAGATATTTTCCAAAGGCTTAAAGTAGATCTTAACACAACACAACAACAGTTTACAAGAACTTTTTATCAAAAACTCTAAGGATGTGTCTTGTGTTATTAAATAAACAATATGGTATGACCTTTGTCGGAAATTTTTCATTTACGGCTACATTTTGCTAGTTTATCGTGAAAGATATTCACAGGGAGAATAATGCTTATTTGATCAGTATCAGTAAACAAGTATTTACATATATGTGTTCATATATCCCAGTGTACCCCAGAGGGTAGAGCACAGTAACACAATCATATTTTTTTCTAGAAACATCTAGAAACCTGGGGATCAGAGTACGGAAGAATAATACAACCTTTAACTCCAGTACTTCAAAACTGTTTCCAAACTGTTTAGACATGCGGTATATTAATCTCAGAATATAAATACAAAAAAAAGTCTTATGTAAACACGCACCTAGCCATCTTGTTTTAATGGGTTCCCCCAGGATTCCCACAGCTTCTGCAGGGTGTGCTGATCAAAGCCTGGAGTCTTTTCATTGAAGGAAAAGAGATATGGATTTGTACTTTTGATCAAGTTAACTGATTATTTCATTTATAGTACAAGCAGCTTCCCTGCTGTGTTTTTTGGGTTTTATTTTGAGAAAAAGTAGTCTTGGACTCATTTCTAGGACATGCAGCCTGTGTCTGTAATTGCACGAGATTCCACACAATCCCCTGTCTACTCTACTGCATGCGCTCTGGAGAAGACCCGTTGATAGTGGTAGTTAGCATTGATCTTGGCAAGATGGAAAGGTGGCACTGGACTCTCTGGGCCTTGCTGGGATTTGATTCGAATAAAATTGTTGGTGTAGTCTTTGGATTCCCCTTTTCCTGACTTTTCCAAACCCCAAGGAGTTGAACCACGCGTTCAGAGCTCCAGGGTTCCACACATCAATGCTACCGCTTGCCTGCTTTTCTACCGCGCTGATCAATACCAGCTCAAAACCACACACACACAAAAAACACCCCCCCAGGGGATAGTTGATGTTGGAGAGATTAATTGCAGCTAACAACATACCTGCACACTGTGAGCACGCAGGTTACAGACACCCTCTCTCTCCTTTTCCTTCCCTTCCAGCATCACTCTCCCCCCCCCCCCACAACACTGTCTCGTCTGTCAGCGTCCTGGATCAACACGAACTTCAAAAAGCCAAGGTGTGATTCTTTTTGTCTCCAGGTAGCTGAGCTCTGGCTCGCTGCCGGCTGTCTGCCTCTTTTATGTGGTGAGCGACTTACCCCCCTCCCCCCGTATGCGAGTGTGTGCTCACCTCAAGTGTGACGCATTCAAAGGCAGCTTGCATGTTGCTCCTCTGGCACTGGCCCAGCCACCTGTAAAGGAGGCCTGCATCCCTTCAGCTTTGCTACCAGCATCCATGTCCGGACAAAACAAAGACCGGCAAGACAGAAAGAGAAAAAGAAAATCCTCACGAACAGTGATGTTAACGGTGTGTTCAGCAATAAAGCCAATCCGTATTACTACACAATCACAATGTTATTTGAGCATTATTTCAAATAGTCAGTTACCAATTAGGGTCCAGCAGAGCATATCTACCTAATAATGAAGAAATAACACAACAGTTTAATTGTCCTTTGAATAATGGAAAATTGTCTTTAAGGTGCACTTTATATAATCTGCAGTGGTTGAATATTTCATTTCTTACATGTCATGTTATGTGTTTTCAGTGGATTTATTGATGTTTCTGCCTTGGGTTTTTTGTTTTTCTAGCATGCAATCTAACTAAAGAGCTTCCTTGAAAGGAAATAATTAAGCAAACCATAAGCTCTCCTTGTAGATTGTGCTTATTAGAGAAGACCTTTAGATGGATGCCCAAGTGCGGGACCCCAAGACAAAGAGAAGGAAAGCTTGATGACCAAACAAATAGCCCATTATACAGTATGCACATCCCTGAAGAGCCATAAAACATACTCTAAATCTACTGCAAACCCAAATGTATTTTCTGAACAAAAAAGGTCAGATAAGAATGTGTAATTCCTATTGCAATGTAATCCATTGTTGGTAAATGCCAACAATAATTGTGAAAAATTGTAGATTAAAAAAAGAAACAGGAGCCGGAGAAATGAAAAGAAAAAGAAAGATAAACAATAAAAGACAAATAGAAAAACAAAATATTTTCTCCCAAAACAGTTATATGAAACATAATAGTTTTTGGTTTCCCATTCAAGAAGGGAAATTGAGTATATTTTTCTCAACTGGGCAATAAGGCCTTCAAAGAGGCAAAAACTATTGTATTCTAATATGAGGGGTTTCAATAACAGACTAAGGCTTCCTTCTTTAGATAAGGATGAGTAACAAGTTCTTTCTTGTCTTAGTCTGCTGCCCATTCTAAATGAAGATGAGAAGTGATTGTCTAATCTAGCATAATCTTCAGCAGCTGCCAGTATGAGAGTTAAGTAAAAAATGTGAAGCAGTTCAAGTAACCTTTAGCAGTATCTGCAGTTAATAGTGTCCATTACATTTTAAGGAGAATTTTCAACACAATGTATGTTGTAAGAGTTTTCTCTAAATGATAATAAGACAGAATAAGACCTTTGCATTAATTAACTAGAACCAAACAGGATAGATGGGCTGATTGGCCTGCTCTCATTTGCAGTGTTCTATGTTTTCATAGAATCAAAGCCTCATAGTGAAATAGTCGAGCAGTGGCCTAAACCTTGCGGAGATACAATTAAATGAACACTATTTCAGCATTCACTGCGGGAATCTTCCATATGCATAATAGAATAACAAAGAGAAAATTTCAGAATGGTTTTATACCTGCAGGGCTATAATGGATGTAATCTTTCATTTTTAATGTAGATTCATCTTCTCTTTCTATCATGAAGCCTGGTAAGATACATTATTAAATGAGGTTAGCTTGTTTGTGGGATCTAACCCTGTAAATGCAAAATTTAGGCAATTTCAGAGCTTTTCATGATTGTAAGAAGCCTTTTTATGTTATTATCCGATGTTTTTGCATTTGCCCCTAAAGGTGCCGAACCAACCCAATTAAGAGTTTTCCAGAACTAAGTGATAGTTCTGGTATCTTCCTATTTTTTACATTTCTTCTTTACACTTCCTACATTACTCTTTTGCTTGTTGTTTCCTATCCCAAGAATGACTAGAGACAGGGCAACATGTCCTCTCTAACTAAATTAATTACTAATAGGGTGGCAAAAGTAGCTGATACTCAAAATACTCGGGTGCTTCTTGAAAAGAGAAGGGGTGTAACCCCAGCGTCCTGGCCATATTTCCCATTGGCCCTTACCAGTCATGGCCTCCTAATAATCCCCATCTATGAATTGGCTTCATTACTCTGCTCTCCTTACCCACTGATAGCTGATGTGTGGCGAGCGTTCTGGCGCACTATGGCTGCCGTCGCATCATCCAGGTGGATGCTGCACATTGGTGGTGGTGGAGGTGAGTCCCCATTACCTGTAAAGCGCTTTGAGTGGAGTGTCCAGAAAAAGTGCTATATAAATGTAAGCAATTATTATCATTATAATGATTATATCCCTAGAGAGTCTTAAATGTGATGAACTGATTATTACAAATAGCCAAAAAAAGACTGAATGTACCTTCTTGAGACAAGTACAGCTAGTAAACATTTAGAATGATGTTTTGCTAATTATACATTCTGCAGAATTAGCATCATTAGAGAAATGAAGTGTATGTTTAAATGGTGAAAATGCATCTCATTTATAAATGTTATGTGTGTGTTGAATTCAGAAGGCTAATAAAACAAAGAATGAAGGTGCCTACTAATTATGAAGGGGAAATGAAATTGGAAGAAAACAGGGATTGTTGAACATCTGCAAAAACAATAAACAAAAAAAACATATTGTGGGGGTTTCAATGACTTACTGGCACGAAATCTAGCGTCAAGGAATAGCTCCAGTTTAGGCTGGACATAATGACTGTGTTGCTTATATGCAATAGCATGAAACAGTGAAAATGTGTCTCTGCTTATCTGTGTGCACTGCTATCAGTTGCTTTCACAGACCAACTAAAAAAGAGCTAAAACAGAGATTTAAATCAAGCCCTAGGACCTGCCTTTTTCATTGTACAGCATATTGTAGGAAAGTAGCCTCTAAGCTATTGATGGCAGCTAGTGTTATAAATACTACAGCTCTACCATCTAGTGCTTAATGTAGAACTAGCTCTTTTTTAAGGAGGTGTCAATGTAATATTTTGATATTTTGAAAGCAGGGAGTACTTAACAGACAAAGATATCAAAGAATGTTAAATTTGGAAAGACAAGACCTATATTATTTTATGATTCGAATCAATTTTTTTTTGTCTTGCAAGAGATAACAAATGGCATGAAATGCATTTTTATTACTGTAGCGCTCATTGTTTTTCAATAGTAGGCGTGAGAATTCACATTTTTCCTATGTTTGTAATACAGCCCAGTTTTTTTCTCCTTATACTGTTTCTCAGATCCAAACTACAGGAAGACCTGAGCATTCTGGTGAAAACAAGAATGTCACATGTAAAGTTTAGTTCCATGAGTAATTTCCATTTATAATCCACTGTGATGCAGTTTGTTAATATGGGCTTAGACACACTCATCTAAAAAAGTGGAATACTACTACAGTACATGGACTGTATAACATTATGGATAGTTGATCATATGAAACTAGTCCATATTCTATGTACTGTATGCACTGTATGTGGGGTTCTTTTTACTCATGTTTTAAGTATTAATCTTGAAGATGGGTTTCTTCTTATTTGTCCAGTGTTTAAAATATGGACATTCCCTGTTTGCAGTTGATGATTGTTAATTAGCTGGCTGATGACTTTAATCTATGCCTGTCATAGCAACAGAAATTGACATGGTTGGATGGCCTGACCTCAGGTAAAAAGTTAATCTACTGTATATCGGCAAGCAAAAAGTACAAGGCAGGGTACAGTGTGGATGGAATGCCAGTCCATCAAAACTGCACACACAGACACAAACATGCACACACTCACACCAGAACCAATTTTCCCATAAGCCTATTAACCTACCAGTATGTCTTTGGACTGTGGGATGAAAACAGAGCACCCAGAAGACACCCCTGTGAGCTCATACAAACTACACTGAGATAGCACCACAATTTTGGGTTTGAACCAAAGGCCTCAGTGCTGTAAGGCCACAATGCTAACCAGTGTGCTACCATGCCATTTGCCTCACTTGATGTAGATTCCAATGTAGCTGTTTAATTTGTATTATAAGGGTCCTTAGGTAGATATTTGGAGGGATGTCCCACAGATGGGAAGGGGAATTGGAGAGTGAGTGGAATTTGTGTGGAGTGGGATGGTGGGTTTCTTTTGAACCATCAATAAACTTTGCAACCATTTATGCAAAGGATATGACAGGCACGTGATGGTTTGTACGGCTTTATGTGATATTTTAGTATGCTATACAGTTGTGACCACAGTTATGATAGTAGTTTCTATCCCCAAGACATTGTTACCAAAATATAAATAGCAGTGCTTTTAAAATTTAAAAAATATTTTGGCTTTAAAACTAAAATTGAGCCATTTCTGACACCAGGGAATGGGATAAATGTGTTTAGGTTTCCTTAGGTTATATTACATAGAAAGATGCTTGAATATTTCATTTTCTGAACCCGTTACAGTCTACCTGCAAAAGACAAGGCAGCTTTGAATCGTCTGACAAGGCTTTGTGAGTTTTTTCTAATGTGGAGTACAAACAGCTGCAATAGCATTGGTATTTTTTTCTAAATTAGGGTCACAACGTATTTGATCCACCCCTGTGTAGCAAAAGCAGCTCTTCTATGTTTTCTTGTTTTAAAAAAGGACAATTCCATTAACATCTCAATTTTTTTCGTCTTGGTTAATTTCCCTCCTCAACAAAATTGCGAAAAAACATTGCAGAAAAGTTATAAATAGAAGAGCAAGAATGCTCCAGCTGTCACCTTCTGTACCTTTGTTTATAATGAATATTCTCACCTTATAATGAATATTCTCATGGGTCTTTGAACCTTAGACAAACTGCATTAAGAGGCCAGGGAGGGTGAGTACTATATACTGTAGATCCACTAGGGATAACAACATCCAAGAATTAAATGCTCCATGAACATTTGGAAAATGTATAAAGATAGATTTGTCTTAACCATGCTTGGATAATGAGTTACCTCCTGGCCATAGGATGAGGAGGCTCGAACCCAGTTTAAAGAGGAGTAAAGCAAAGGGTAGTTGCAAGGTGGAGATGGAGTGGAGGAAGGATGCTTGAGACAAATGCAAAGGGAGGTGTTTGTGTTCAATATATAGCTAATTTTATATAAAAATATAGGATAATTATATCCCACATTTCATTTATTTGGTAATGATTGTGACTGTGTTTGCTGTCTCAATGTCAGGATATACTTTAAAGAGCATAAGCATACAGTAGTGTGCAGATACAGTAGGTAGTTTATCATAAAGAGGCTCCAAATGAGAAAATGTACTTTGAAAATCATGTATTAAAAGAAGAAGAAATCTTTCCTGTTTCTTCTCAGGTGTACAATATATTTTTTTTGAAAGAAGCCTGTCTTAATCCTTAACTAAAAAGACTGCTTTTTCTCATATTCATTCTTTAAAAGCAAACTGCTGTATTACACTGTAATTTAAAACAGACAATATCACTTCAGATCTGAGTAAAGTATTCTAGAACAGTGGTTCTGTACCCAGATATATAGCTAATTTCTGTAATGATGGTGTTTAGGAACATCTGTGTGAGACCAACTTGTTGTTATTATTGCTCCCGAATTTCAGTAAATAAATTCCATTTATTTTAGTTAAAAACCTATTTTTTTATATATATACTGTATATGAAGCTACTGGTGCTCATGCTTTGTGAAATATTGCCAGGGTTTTCTACAGTGAGCACTTCATTAATGGAATTAAAGCATTCATTAATGCATTTAATTAATTTCATTATTGAAAGTTACTGAAGTTATCATTATGGATGCAGCCTAGCATTTAACAGTGGAACATTTAAAAAGTAGTTAAGGAGCTGGCCCGCTTGGCGTTATGTCTCACGTCCCTGTTCATTTTACTGGAAAATGAACAACTACCTGTTGGTAACTACATTCCAGCCTTTCTGACTAATCCTGCACCTGTCAACATGAGTTGCAGCCCTGGCTTTCTTGTCTTCTTACAGCTTCTGTTTCACGATACTCCTCCTGCTGGCCTCTCGTATTGTTTATCCTATCTGGTAAGAATGAGCCATTATCACTGATAGTCATCTTTGTTTCACTCTTATGATGCCCAAGGGAATGATGTGTGTCATCCCTTTGGAAGAAGTAGTGTCAATGTTCCCTCATTACAAAACGTTTCCCTGAAAGCACAATGAAGAAGCCTTTCTCTAAATGCTTTAAACATTTTTTTGGTGAGTGTTTTCTTTATTTCAGTATAAGCCAGTTGATTTTTGTGTAATCTGAACTACCATGCTTAGGACTTCACAAGGTATGCAGCCATGTGAATCAACTCTATTATTGCAAGAAAGTCAAAACAGATCTAGCTTTCTGGCTTTCTTTGCCCTATTTAAGGGAGCTGAAGACAAATATGGGCGGTATGGTGGCATTGTTATCACTATTGCTGCCTGGCAGCCCTGGGTTCAATTCCTGGGGTGTTATTGGCATAGAGTTTGTGAGTTCTCCTCAGGTTTGCATGCTTTTTTTCTAAGTGCTCCAGTTCCCAAAGACATACTGGTAGGTCAGTTGGCTTCTGGGAGCCTGGCCCTGGTGTGAGTGTGTGCATTTTTGTTTCTGTGTATGCCCTGTGATGGATTGGTGGCCCATCCAGGGTCTACCCTGCTTTGTGCTTGGTGCTTGCTTGCTCCTCAGTAACCCTGTATTGGATAAAGTGGTTAGAAAATGAGTAGATGTGTCGTGTCTGATAGATTGTCCCTGTATGGCTGAAAAGAGGGCTGTAATGACAAAGACTCTAGGGGCCACCAAGGACTGCGACCGCAGAGACTCTTGAGAAGGCAGCTTTTTTAATTTAAAATAATTTAGTGGTAAGTGTTAATTGTAACTGTGTATTATGTTGAAGTTTTTACATGTGGTTTGGTTCATACTGTATATACAGCAAGGTATCAGCATTGCAAAAATGGCCTAGCATGAGTAAACTCAAGAGCTGGCGGGAGTAGGTGCTTTGAGGTTTTTCTTCAGTGTACGTTTGTAGTAATTTTGGACATGGTCAAACAGAATATCTGTCATGACATGTAGTCAGAGAACCATGTCTCCTTGTAGTTAGAGCTCAGACAAAGCTGGGTTAGGTTTTATTTGCTGTGCTGTCTTTTGTTTAATCTTCTTTCAACCTTAATAAAGCCAGGAAACCTTCTGGCCTTTTGTTTTATACAGTACCTGAGTGACTGCAGTGATTCATGAGAAAAGGTCCCCAACAGTTTTTCTGACGTACGGATCTTGCACAGGAAGAAAAGTAAAAAAAAAATTAAAGGGAAATGCTTCTGCCTAGATTTTATATCCTACATTTAATTTATTTGTTAGTGATTGTGACTGTGTTTGCTGTCTCAGTGTCAGAATATACTTTAAAGAGCATAAACATACAGTGGTTTGCAGATACAGTAGGTAGTTTATCATAAAGAGACTCCAAATGAGAAAATGAACTTTTTCTCATTTGAAAATCATGTATGAAAAGAAGTAGAAATCTTTCCTGTTTCTTCTCAGGTGTTCGATATATTTTTTTAAAAAGATGCCAGTCTTAATGCTTAATTAAAAAGACTGCTTTTTCCCATATTCATTCTTTAAAAGCAAACTGCTGTATTACACTGTAATTTAAAACAGACAATATCACTTCAGATCTGAGTAAAGAGTTGTACTGTACCCAGATAACCAAAAACAGTAACAAATTCCATTGTTTGCATCTCTATTACATAATAGCTTATTTTCTGTAAATATTTTTATGAATTGTCATACTGGGCTTCACATCAAAGACCTCTAACTATGATAATAGATTATAAACATCTGTCATCTAGCCTGCTAATGTCGGCAAATTGCAGCCCAGTATTTGCTAGCAGTTCACCTTAATCCTGTGTTCTATTAATGGTTATTTAATGCCATCCTTGCTGTACTCATGTAAGATGAAATCTCATCCAGCACAGGGAAGTAATCAGCTCAAACTGATTCATTGTTTGGTTGAGTCTGTGAAGTCAATCAGTTCTGGAGGACATTAGGAATACAAAACATAAAGCTTGTCTTTTTATATATATATATAACTTTCATACACTCAACCATTGTGTCTGGATCAGAAAATTGTGAAAAGAAAATACTTTCCACCATTCTCCTAAAAAAGGATCTTTTCCGTCATTTTCTTCAGTATGAAGGATACTTTTTGATTCTATCAACAAAGTCTTCAGTGCTTATCCATAATGTACAATGGAAGAAAAAGCACCTTCTCGCATAATTTTGTAGAAAGACACCTAATGCCAGAAATAGTTTTTTTGAAAATCTAGTTTTACAAGCATCTAAACTATAGTTTTGACCAGAACCCCACAATTTTCACATTTGTCAGATCTGTGGAATCATCGCTACTGTAAAGGAAAGTTCTTTCCAGACCCTATGCGGACGACACAATCCGGAGTAGTGAGGAAACACTGGGGAAAAAGTCATGCAGGAGACGGGAATGGAGACATGGGGCGTGTCCATGGTGCACAGGTGTACGGGGAAGGTGTGGCCGAGGCAAACAATCCAACGAATAAGTCCATAGGTGAATCCAAAATAAGGGCAAAAGTCCATGGCCAGGTGATCCATCCACGACGAAGGATTAAAACCAGGAACCGGGTCGGAACCGGCAAGGGGAACAGGAACAGAGACTTAAAAACATGACGGAGCCAGACGCATCGGGACCCGGGCTCGCACAATTAGGGAATCAGATGCAGAGCTCGGAACTGACTGTGTCTGGGTTTTAAGGGGGCCGGGAAGGAGGCTGGAACAAGGGGCAGGTGCACAAAATTAGGTCCAAAGTGAAAAGAGCCGGAGCGCCCTTAAGGAGGAGGGACTACAATCGTGACAGCTACCCCTCAGCAATGAGGTGTACATCACTGAAATATTACTTTCCTCTCTAATTTATTTAGCCAATACACCCCAGTTCCATCTCTTAAGGAAAGAACAAGACCTGACTTTCATGTCCAGTACAAATAATAAACTAGCAGGTACTAGAACACATGCATTTATTTGTTACCAGATTCTGTTTAAAATGAATGTTGTAAAATAAGTAGGATAATTCCTACAGATTCCTTACCTTGGCTTTACAAAGTGAGAGTCTTTCTTCTCCTTCTCCTATTTTTATACAAACAAAAGGCCAAGAATCCATAAATGATAAATATTTTCACTGAAAAAATTATCAGTTTCACAAAAATATAATTACTTATATATACAATATATAATATACAATTACTTATAATTTGTACTTACACTATATGGTGCAGCAAGTGAGCATGCTGTTTACTTAAGAAATCAGAAGTTAAAAAAGACAGCTGAGGATCAAGACGAAACCAATGAATCTGTATAATTGTAAAGATAACATGACAAATAGGAAACATAACTTCTCCCTAGTTTACCTGTTGTTTTCATAGCAAAACGTTGTGGGATGGATATCTGACTAATTTAACAAAAACTATTAATTTGTTCTGTAATGATAGACATCAGTAGGATCTTAAAGGTTATTTACGTAACTGACCTCTATTATGTGGTTGAACTCCAGTGAAGACGTGACACTGACAATGCACAGATTCCTCTCAGAAATGGTGCTGCTCAGTACATATTCATTGAGGCCCATTTCTGTGTTTCTACATTGCTTAGAATTGCACCTCAGATCACAGTGGAAAATACAACACAAGGTTTTAAACACTTGAACAGGAAAACTGTGAACTAAGTACTTTAACATCTAGAAAAATTACACATATCATTTTGAGAAATATACTGCATATTTTATATATACATAGAGCTTCCAAAAAGATGATCCTTCTGAACAGAAGAACACTCTTATTAGAAGAACCTAATTAACAGAGGTCACATTTCCCCACCAAATGCTTTGTCTAGTGAATATCATGTACTCGGGAGTCCCTTCATTCTCCCATTCCTGGCTGAAGGGTGTGTACAGGTACGTTATTTTGCTAATTTTGTTTTGGTTGCATGCAGGCAGAATTTTTCATGTCACTGTTTCAATGGGCACAAGAGCAATGAAAAATGTGGTTTTGATAAAGACAGCAAAATGATTTAAGGTTTGTCTTTTATGGGAGCTCTCATGTTAGATTCGCTCATGGCACATTGATCTATAAAGTCCTGAGGAATAAAGTACCTGCTTTGATTTATACTTCTTATTGACAGAGCTGTCTGTTGGTTCTGAATACCTGTTTAAACAGTAAAGAATTTTTTTTTTTCGTTGAAACACTTCAGGGGATTAATAAACACCAAAGGAGAGCGAAGAAAAATGCTTGTAAAAATGAAAAATCCAATACCTGCAGTTTTTTTCTTCATATTTTCCTCAAAGATTAGACAAGCTAGAACAGGGATAACTGGCTGGGGAACCCCACCACAAACTGTAAGTTTCGACAGGGGCTCCTCCAAGTTTAATTGACTCAAAAAGGGAACTAAGAGAAAGTAACTCCTATTAATGGTATAATATTAAAAGTCTGTTAAACCAATATTAAGCACAAAGTCAATATTCAATTGTTACATTTTAGTATAATGTCTCCATAAAACCATCACGTATCCTAAATGACAGAAAAACTGTTAATTGAATTACAGTCTGGGGACTTCCTTTACTGTCACTGGGGACAGTACATGTCTGGGAACAAGGCTGGGAACAGTTGGGCTTAATCAAATATTTATTCCTTAGTAATACGTTTTGTCCTGAACCCATTATGGCCCGATTGTTTGGTTTTGGTTTTGTTAAAAAAGTAAAAAGTGCTCATATATTCTAGGAATGTCTCCTTTGATACAAAAATAACTAAAAACATTTTCATTGTTAATGTGGTGAAAAACGTTTTTTTTTGTATTCACACAAAGGAAAACATTGAAGTGGCTGAGATGATATTTTTTAGTACTTTGGTAGATGAAATCTGGCCAGTTTCCACCATAATTTCTACTGTCTAGTGCCTTTTGTCATTACTTTGCAGTCCTGCCATGCCAGAAGCACAAATTCAGAGTTCAAAGACATTTTCTAATGGTGGGACTTTCAAGTCAGGGCATAAAGGGTTAAAACATTTGAGTACTTTAAGTCTTATTCTGAAGTACTGTACAGTATGTGTAAAAAAGGAAAATGTCAAATTCAGCATGTTCAGAAGGCATTAAAATGAGAGAACGATTTTATGAAAACATTTGCCACTTTATTTCAGTTCTGATTTGAATTGTAAATTTATTTCTGGGGCCCAAGGTTTCATACCACTTCCTTTGTTTCTCCAATTCCTTAAAGATTATATTGACACCCACACATACAAATGGGAGCAAACTGCAGCAAACTGCAGTGCCTCTGATCCACAGCTCTGATAGAAATAATGTGGAGAGTCTATTAAGCTTCAAATTAAACACACACATCAAACAGTTTGACAAAAGGAGCAAAACTGGCAAGTAAATGTGAATGGTGTAATTAATAATCCCTGATCAAAATAGTACAGAAGCTGCTATAAACTGTCCTAATTAAGCCCTTTGTACATTGTAATTGTGCTCCTGAATGGTAGGTAAAGATGCAGGAAGTGCTGTTGGGAATGTTGTTCACATCAAAACAACAGGTTTGGTGAATGATCTTAGTGATTTCAAAAGCAACATACCTCTTAAATGCCTTATATAGACACAGAATTTTAACCGGACCATGTGAAATGCAACATAAAACATCAACACATTTTGCAATTTGATCTCTTTGAGTTCAGTCTTGTTTTCTTTTTTTTGTTCTGTTGTACTTTTCTGTGAAGTGGTTTTCAACAGGTGAGTGACAGCTGTCTAAAGTGGGGAAAGATTTTGGAGGTTCTCAAGCTTCTAATTCCTTATTTCAAAATCGCATACCATATATGCATAACAGCTTAAATAAATAGCCATGAACACTTTGCCATCTATATATTATCTAATAATTTACTGACCGTGACCACAACAAAATTGCACTGAAATCTAATATATGAATTATAACATCTGACCATAAATTGTAGCTGGCTTTGCCACAAAAGGAGTCATCATGATACCTGTAGATACAGCATACTCCTAATACACTGTTATGCAGTATTTTCTTTCCTTTTCTGATTTGGTGACATAATAAAAATGATGCTTAAAGTCAATGAGTTGCCTTGTGTTATCGAGCAGAGACTTTCATCTCTGACAAGAGGAAGAAACAGAAGATCTATGTGACTGCAGAAGGCACTGAAAACTTTGTTGTCAATCGAGTGTCAATAAACAAGTATTGGAATATATTCAAAAACGATATGAAGAAAAAGACAAAAACTTAGTTTTGGTATTGAACCATAGATATACAGTATCTTTAAAGCTTCTCTATTTTGACCAGATAAAACACATTGGTCCTGATTTTGGTTTTCAAGTTGCAAGGGCAACATACAAAGTCATTGTCAAAGTCATGCTGGACGGAGCATAAATTGAAATTATCTGGTTAATTGAGATCGACTGCCATACCCCTTTACGAGGTAATTTACTATTGTGATTGACCATGCAGCAATTGTGAATCAAATAAAAACTGAATGAAGGTTGCTCACTCTACAGCAATACTGAGCAGACATCATAGCTGGAGCATCAAGCTCAAGCACACATTTTCAAAGGTAGCCAATGGAATAGTATGCTGACAGAACCCCACTCAAATGTGAGGAACAAACTAGGGAGACTGTCGCTAGGGTGAAGATGGGGTGGGGGGAGGGGTATGAGAAAAGATTAATGCAATACTACTTGAACTCCTACCAAATGTCTGTTTATCAAATCCATTTCATTACTTTGGTTGCGAAGAGCAAACGACTATAAAAGAAATCATATTTCAATGTTGACATCAGCTCACCTGAGAAAATAACAACTTAGGCTATAAAGTGAAGGGTGACACAAGAGGCCTTAAAAACTTCAAAACATGATTAAAGGAATCCCAAAACTGCAACACTAAGTTCTTCGATGATGGGGCAACTGGTGTGTGAGCTTTGTTTGACCAAGTCAACTCAGATATGAAAGATTTTGGAGGTACATCAACGAGAGAATGTGCACTGTGGAGAGTGGAATGAATGAGAACCACTCCTGACGCAGACAATGGAACATAACTCAGTTAACAGAGCCCCAAAAAATCTTAGATTGTATAAAATTGGATTTCTTTGCTGGCTGCAGAAGATGCTACATGAAACTGGAAAAGGTGAGGTGATCTGCACTGATCGGAAGCTGAATAAGAACTGGTGGTGAGTAATCACTTTCTGATGTACAGTATGCACATCAGTGAGCAGGTGGAATGGCTGACTGAGAAAAGTGTGGAAATAGGAAAAAAAGACACACCTAGGTCATTTAGGCCAATAATGGAATCAAGTTTGATGAAGTGAATGTGAACACCCTGAGCTGCTACAACTGAATGGATGAGGATAGGTAGGAAAATATATTCTCCAAAAAGGGGAAAAAAGAAGAAGCTGAAGCTTTGTTCTTCAAGTGATGGTGCTGAAGAAAGCTACACTCACAAGGACCAGTAGAAATCCAATGTGCTTGAGTGGCAACATGAAGATGTTTGGGAATGGCTAGGCGGGGAAGAATTAAGAGCTGACACTGGACCAATAGCACTTTAGGAAAAGCACGGGGAAGAGGGAAGAGGGTTGGGGACCCATAGACACTGGAGTCAGCAAGGATTGAGAATGAGGAGCCTGAGCCCAGTGTAGACTGTGCATTCGCACAGTGAGCAGGGGGCTCTTATGAAGTCAGCAATAAAGGGGAATTGGGGAAGAGACCAAACCATGAAGCCAGACTCAACATATCAGCAGCCATGTCACTGCAACTCACAACTGGCGACCCACAGAAGCTAAGCAGATTTGAGCCTGCTCAGTACCTGGATGGGAGACCTCCTGGGAAAGTAAGGTTGATGCTGGAAGAGGCACTCACCCTGCCGTCCTTGTGGGTCCTAATGCCCCAGTATAGTGACGGGGACACTATACTGTAAACAGGCACCATCCTTCAGATGAGACACAAAGTTCTGACTCTCTGTGGTCATTAAAAATCCTAAGGCGTTTCTTGAAATGAGTAGGGGTTGTTACCCCGGCGCCCTGGCCAAATTTCCAATTGGTCCTTACCAATCATGGCCTCCTAATAATCCTCATCTATGAATTGGCTTCATTACTCTGCTCTCCTCCCCACTGAGAGCTGATGTGTGGTGAGTGTTCTGGTGCACTATGGCTGCCGTCGCATCATCCAGGTGGGCCAGGTGGGGCTGGTGGTGGAGGGGAGTCCCCATTACCTGTAAAGCGCTTTGAGTGGAGTGTCCAGAAAAGTGCTATATAAGTGTAATTATTATTATTATTATTATTATTATTATTATCAACAAGTGTGTTGTGCTGGACACTTGACCAGCAATGCAAATAAAGGGGGAGAGAAAGTGGAGGAAGCAGGGACTGTGGAAAGGTGGCTGCAGTTTTTCAGGTGTTCCAGGCATGGGTGACATTAGGAGAACTACCAGAAAAGAAAACACATCATGACAGGCATACGAAGTTGCATGTTTTCTGTGAAGAGGTTGAGGTTGAAGAGCTGCTTGTTTAAGAGAAAGTGACTCCCATCCTGTCTTGCAGGAGATGAACCATGGTGAGGAGATGATGAGGTAGGGGCCATGTGAAGTGCATGGCACAGTATCATGTAGAAAGTAGTTGATACATTAGATTTTTTCTGCACTATTTGTGATTTGTCCACCTCTGTTACTATTACTCTTACTATTTCTAGATCCAGAACTGTAATCATAGTTTATCATATCAAGTCAAAGAATCGCATTCCATTCGGGACTTCAGTTGGGACCACTATTTAAAACACTTGATTAAAACTAAAAATTTCAAACTAGCTATTATTAGGTACCTGGTTATGGTCATGAATATGGAAAACAACTTTATGTATGGCGTGGTATGAATGTTTGGCATTGACTCAATGAGACTTGGACCATACGACATTCTGGGCATTCAAGACATGTTTTCCCATCCTGTCTTTTAAAGTTTTTGTTCAAGGCAGTTGACCACTCCACTGTAAGATAACCTGTTTGGACAGTAAAAGTACGTGTGTCCTAATATCAGAATGAAATAATAAATCACCATGCATGCAACACTTTGTAATTTTGTTTGCCTCGCACTCACATTATGCAGTTCTCTGCCAGAAATACTAAACCATGCCCTGTGTTGTGGAATGACAGAACACACTCAGGCTTCCATTCAATAGTGATAGCACACATTAGGCACGTTTCTTATTTTTATGATTTTTTTTTCAGTGACGAAGGTTCCATTACCTTAACACAAAACCTCCACCTCCCCTCCTGCAAAGTTATCAAAACAATTCAGAGGTAATTACAGACATTTGGCTTCATGCTTAATTAAACACTGGCTCCCACAATGGGCTTACAACACACACCTCTTTCTTCAATCTTCAATCATGCCGCCCACAAGAAAAAACTCGAATTACCTAAGTAAAAGGTACTTTCCATTTCAGCAAACCTCAGGCAAATTAAACAAATAGACCCCCTTGAAACAGTGACTGAGGCTTAAATACAGCAGACACCAATTACTTCTTAAGCACTAAATAGCATAATTAAAAAGAGATATACCTTTTTTATCTCAAACAAACCAACTACACAGCTGGATGCAGAAAAAAGGTAAAGAAAAACTCTGTAATTATAATGAAACTATTATAGGTGTGCATTGAAACAAAAAAGCCCTCAAAGGCATCGCTTCCCATCCAGCAAATAACATTTAAATGCATACTCCACTGCCGTAAAACGAGTTCGGTGCGTCTAGCGCTTGTAAGTTTAATTTTTTTTAGTTATTACCTCAAACTAGGTCTTCTTCTTCATGCTTGGTTTACTGAAAATAACCCAGTTTTGAAAATGTGTTTCAAATTAATGGCTATCAAGTTTGTGCGTTTAAAAAAAAAACGGTTGTGTCTTTCTTTTTTCAAATTTCACATTTCACCAAAAACTTTTATTATACATCCACCCAATTTGGAATCACCAGCTTCTCTGCTCTCAATTTGTCTCGGCAATGGCTCCTTTACCTCACAGGGCAATTAATGAAGGACAGACAAGCTCCAGTCTATTTATCTTTAAACATTCTGGAAGCTCCTTGGTGATGGACACAAAGGTTAGAGCCAATTGGAAAAAAGGCAAGGCCTTTACTGCCTCCCCATGACAGCTCTGTGGAGGTGTAGTTACGGTGGTTCATGCTGATCTGGAAAGCTGTAGGCTCAAATCCAAAGTGGAATTGTACCCTTGTGCAAGGAGATTTCCACATATTGCTCCTGTAAAATGTCCACTGCATAAATGGGTGTAAATGTGAGTTGTTTTGAATAAAAGTATTTGCCAATTAAAGAAATAGTAGTGATGGGAAGTTGAAAAGAGCCCCAGTCTTTCTCAAGCCTCTCAGTCTGTGGTGCTCTGCCAAATGTGTACGTCTGCACGGGGAATCTTGATCTTATTGGGCAAATGGCATGATCCAATAATATCTGCATTGTCCCTAGACATATAACATGAATCACAAACAGAATGTGTGTAACGGTATTTTATACAGAGTAGACAGATGGAACCAAGGGCAGGTGTTGTCTTTCTAATACCTCTCAGTACAGATCATGAGTGCATACAGTATGTGATGAAATAATTCAGTAGAATTACTGAGACCAGATTATTTTGGAATTACATGAATGTTTCTGTGTACAAATAAGTAATGTTTGCATTCACGCTTTTATAAATTCTTCTGATAAACTTATACATTGCTTAAAAACTGTGATTTTTTTGTGAACATGATTTTATATGCTCCACAAATACGAAACAGAAAAAAAATAAATCGAATTAACATCTAAACTGAAAATTTGTTTTCTGAACATTTTTACAACTTTTCAGTTGATTTCATGATGTGGCATACATCTGATTCTGAAACAAAAATTATAGTAGAACTGAAGCACAAGTTCCTGAGCAAGATTGTCAGGCATTAGTAAAGAGAACAGAAGCGAGGAAAGTTTGGGAAGACTTTACTGAGCCAGTGTAAACCATATTTTGTTTGGGAAGTATCTGTTATTTTAAAATGAGGAACAAATTGTCTGAGCATGCTATTCTCCTTTATCCATGGAAACCCTTAATCCAAAGCCATAACGATAAAGTCTGAGAAGAATCTAATTATGCCGCAAGTGGTTTTAGCCACAAAGTTAAGAACTTCAGCCTCACTGGCAAATGGTTCAGAAGAAAAGACTGCAGAGATAGACTGCACTGGCTCCTGGCATGAGAGCTCATCATGAATAAATCACATTATAATCCTTGTCACCACTAGCAAAAAAAAACTGAGCCAACCATATGGTTAGGAGAGGGGCTTGCTCACATTGCTGGATACAAAGGGAGTCATTCACTCTTGGACCTTCGAGGGGGCACAGAGAGTGCGAAGGACAGAAGATAGAAATGTCTCTGTCTTTGCTTTTGAAAGTAATACTTTAGCAAAAGCAAGCTGAAATACAGTACAGCAGATAAAAGGGGAACAAAAAAGCAGCATGAACGCGAGAGCCTGGAATGCAGATACAGTATGTGTTTTTGGTAGGGCTGACATGTGTCTGAATAAAAAATAGAAAAATGATGCATCTTAAAGGCTGTGTTTCAATATTCAAATTCCTTTCCGATGCATATATTTAGGAAGGTGGATGAATACAATTAGTGTGGTAGAAGAAGACCTTGTTTGAGTTATTTTCCCCAAGCATCCCTTATGCAAACAAGCTTTTGTGTTTTATCTTATGTGCAAAAGAGCCAAATAAAATTATTTTACAGTTGCCTCCTTCCATTCCATTTTCTTTTGACTTCAATGGGCTGTATCCCACAGCATGGAACAACTTGTCTTGCCATAAATAAAAATGTTATGGTTCCACTGGGGTGCTCAGCAAATTTACTCTAGACTCATAAACTAGATCACTTGGCTTACTGGCCAGAATTACTTCTTTCATAGTTCCACGTTAATCCAATTTGAACTCTAAATATTTATAAATTGTAGTGTATCAATTGTGAATTTTGTTATACTCTTGTTATTATCTAACCTGATTAGAATTTGCTTATGGAACTACCACAACTATAGCTCCTAACTGCTGTAGAATGCTGTTTCTGGATATTTTTTTCTAATTGTGAAAGTATTTCACAGATCTATGTTTTGTTTAATTTAATATCTTAATCAGATTCCTAAACACTGCATAATCAAAAAAGGCTCTTCAGAGTATTTACTTCTGTGAAATATCACAAATTTTCAGACTTGACATTGTCTCATTATGAACCTGAAGCTTAACAGGACACACCCTGCTTTGCCATTCAAACCGTTTATACAATAGAAAGAAGTTGATCAATCTGAAGATGTATAGTTAGGTTTTGTTAAACACATTGCTGAAGCTTATCGCCGCAAATTCCTGGTGTTTTTCTCCATAATCAGGGAAACCTGAATGAAGTAAAGAAGGGGATCCACAAATGTAAACTCTTCTTCTTCTTTACTACTGCCTCAATGCCTTGTGTTTTGTACACTTAAAGTATGAAGGTTCCCAAAGCACATTACTTGCGGGCTTCATCCACCAGCAGCCGCCTGAGACTCACAAGGCAGCCAGCAGCTCACCACACAGAGGATAAGGTGGAGAACCGAGAAATTCCTTCACTAATTAAACTCAGGGTGAATTCATGGTAGGCCAAGCTGAGTAAACCTGAACTGGAATGTAACCAGGAAGCCAGGGTTAGAACCCGTACTTCATACAAGAAGTGCATTGGGATCTTATGTAACCGCAGTTGCACAGGGCCTCAGTTTAACATCACTCCAAGATGCAAGACTGAGACGCCTATGACACAGTACAGTCAGAACAGTTTCCGATCTAGAGGAAAGAGTGCCACCTACTGGTCTCTCAACAACAGTTTCTGATATACATTTGACAGCGGGAAGGTAGGTAGGAGGTAGGGGACACCTCAACAACCAAAACTCCCAAGTAGTCTTTTGCACGGGTCTCTGTGGAAGTCTGACAAAGAAGTGAGCTGTATGGTCCTACTACCAAACGGATTTTGTGCTAGTCCTGTAACATTTTGTATTAGTTGGTAAACTCATGTTCATGTGTTTTGTAGTTGTACATGCTCCACACACTTCCTTTCTTTCCTCTCCCGCTAACTGCACTTCTGATATCGCCTAGTACTTCACTGACTTTGTACAAGCTAAACCTGTTTTCATAGCATTTAAAAGATAAGGCTGTGGAGTAAACGCTGCCATACTGCTATAATCCCCCTTTTTTCCCTTCCAGCAGCTCTTCCAAATCAGTGGCGTATCTGTGACAGATTAGGGAAGATCATGAAGGATTACCTTCTGAGACGGAGTCCCTTATTTCTGACCTTCAGCTCATTCCCAGAGCCCTCCTCTTCCTCCAGAAACTGTCTGACTGAAGACATCCTGGCAAATGTGTGCATGGCTTCCCATTTTTTGGTCCTTTATTTATTTATTTTTCTGTTTTGCTGGTCTTGTCTTTTGCACGGTCAAATGGGGAGGAAGTGAGGCTCTCGGCTTAAAGACATGGCTTGAGGAGGGATAATCCTCCGTATTGTGAAGGCAATTTATGAAGCTCGTATTCTGCCATGCCTCGCAGACAGAGCTGTGTGCTAGTTTAGATAGTTTGCCTGGGCTTTGAGACCACCCTGGCTTACCATGTTAATGAACATCAAGCCAATGCATTTCATCCAATTTATTCTCAGCTTTTCTAGTTATATATAGATATTCTCAGCTTTTCCATTTTAAAACCTACAGCAGATTCAGTAAACAGGTCTTATACAGAGGGTAGTAAACAAGACTGACGGCAAAACTCTGCATACCAAGATTATAATGCGTAAGAAACTAATGAGTATAATGTATAAAGCATAAGGGCTACTGGGAATTATTTGTGATGTGAGATATTTGTACTGAAAATGAGGTGCCAACAGAACACAAATATCAAATGCAATACAATTATGAAATATGGGTCAAATGTATATTTGGCAGCTCATATCTGAGAGCTGAAAACAATAAGGGTTCATCCATCTATTTTCTAACAGCTTTATAATAATAATAATTAATAATTGCTTACACTTATTTAGCACTTTTCTGGACACGTCACTCAAAGCACTTTACAGGTAATGGGGACTCCCCTCCACCACCACCAATGTGCAGCCCTACCTGGATGATGCGAAGGCAGCCATAGTGTGCCAGATTACTCACCACACCAGCTATCAGTGGGGAGGAGAGCAGTGTAAAGAAGCAAATTCATAGATGGGGATTATTAGGAGGCCATGATTGGTAATGGCCAATGGGAAATTTGGCCAGGACGCCGGGGTTACACCCCTACTCTTTTCAAGAAACACCCTGGGATTTTTAATCACCACAGAGAGTCAGGACCTCGGTTTTACGTCTCATCCGAAGCACAGTGCCTGTTTACAGTATAGTGTCCCCGTCACTATACTGGGGAATTAGGACCCACATGGACTGCAGGGTGAGCGCCTCTTCCGGCAGCAACCTTACTTTCCCAGGAGGTCTCCCATCCAGGTACTGACCAGGCTCACACCTGATTAGCTTCAGTGGGTTGCCAGTTGTGAGTTGCAGAGTGATATGGCTGCAGTGTTAGCCAACACAGGGATGGGGGGGAGCCAGAGCCTATCATTGGCGAGCAATGGGCACAAGGCAGAGTACACCCTGGACAGGACACCATTAAATAAGAGACAATATATTGAATGTTGAAAAAATCCAAATAAAGGTTGCTAATGACGTGACATATGTAGTTTTAAGAAATAGGCATATGAAGAAGACTAATACAAAGCACAGAAAGAAAAAAAGCTGCTTTGCAGTGGTCCTGTCACTAACGGCTGAAGAGAGATAAGAATTCTAATTTTGTCAAGAATGGAAGTAAATAAGGAGAAAGGCAATTGAACAAGCACAAGAAAACATTTACTGTGGAGTAAATTGAATTATTTTATTAAGTTTTCTCCCTTAATGCACGAAACACATAATTTCAGTTGTTACAATTACTTCAGTAAAACGTGGCATGTATCTCAATACAGATTTTTTTGTCCTACCTTATAAATCAAAATACTGTTGAGAACTTTATCATTGGCTGATATTGGCTTTTTGTGAACAACAATTAAAAATGTCCTTTCTCCATGAAAATGACCTGTATGTTAATTGACATTCTGAACTTTACTGTTACTATGACTATGGTTATATATTTTTAGATGCTCATTGAAAAAAGTAACAGGGTTTTTTTACCTGAACTGTAAAGCAAGGGTACAGATATTACTAACTGACATTTAATTTAGAGATCTTCTTATAGTCTAATTTTCTGTCTTTCTTTTTTTGGTTGATGACTGGTGGATCTATGATGAAGAAATTCAATTTTCATAGATTGCATTTGAATGGCAGCTAGTCATTCAAACTGCTGTATACCACAGATGTAAACAAGGTAGCATTAGATAATGGGATATGTCCTCTATTGATTTCTGTTTTGCTTTTAGTTACTGTAATTTCAAAGACAGAAGTCCTTCAAAGGCATTTTTGTGTCCTGCTAAGATGATGCTGATGCCGAAAATGATGAGGGCAATTATAATAATTAGAATAATGGTTATGATGCCGATGATGATGTTGATGTCTTGCATTTTATAGAGCTTTTCAACTAAAAAGATCTCAAAGCTCTTCACATATAGGAGGGATCTACAATACTTGAAGCGCAGCAATCACCTGGATGGAGGGTGGCAGCAGATCTGTGTTAGAACAGGCTACCTGGTAGATCATGAGAGGAAGTGAAACATTACTTTAAATTAAATCAAGGAGGAATCCAGGATGGGAAATTCCACAGTTTGTCTGCACACCAGAGTTAACACCCTCCTGCTCTTGAGGGCAGTGCAATGCAATGTTGAACACAGCAAAACTTTTGTTAGTATAAAACATAATAAACTTAGAAGGCTAACTTTTTATAAAATAAATGATATTTTTTTATTTTCTTCTACCATTTTAACATTCACATCCCAAGATGGCTATGAGCACACTTGTCCAGCAATGTTCATGGAATTGATCTGAAAACTAAATTGTTTCAGTATTATGCCTATTTTTACATATGTGTGTGACATTACTTTATTATTATATAATAGAAAACTGAGCTTGCTTTAAAGGTCATATAAGGAATTCAGGAAAAACAGTAGTTACAAAAAAGCTTTTGACTTTCAAAAATGTAATTTCACCAGTGGAATTGGGGTGGAAACTGAAGAACATCATACAGTATACCGATGAATCACTAATTGAGTGTTGCTGTGACACATACGGAAAAGTGAGTCATTCCGTTACCTAGTATGTTAAACAAATTAAACAAACAGCAGTGTGGATCACTCTGAATTAAACAAACAGAGTAACAATGTATTCAGTTTCTCAGCCTCCCTAATTGAATTCTTCTGCCCACATCATGTCCCAAACAAGTGAGTGTGTTCAGAAGAATAGTGTGACCCTGAAGCATGGCACTGGGAGAAAAATGGTCATTTCTCTTTTGTTTTCAAAACAATTAATTGCCTCAGGTCACTAATGCTACAAAACATTAAGATATGTAGACAGGTTGGTGTTTTCTAAAATGTCTTGTGTTACTGTTTACTGCACAGTCAGGTTAAATATGAGATATTCATATAAATACGTAAATATGTAAATTACATATGTAATCAAACCATTAACAATTAATGAAATGGTAAGAAAAATAAGAAAATCAGTACAGGCAGTGTTTTTTTTTTCTTTGTTCAGTTTTCTCAAAAAAGTTCAATCGCTATAAACGGCGACATCTAGTGGACCCTGTGTAGTTGACTGTAGAGAATTTATAAGAAGTGTTTTGAGAGGTTGAACAGGAAGATAATAGTGATAATTTCTCATTTTTTGCTTGCATCTTGATAAAGCTTACATGTGTCTCCATATAATCAAATGCTATTGAGTTAACATCATCATAACATAACCCTTCCTCCAGAAAAGATGTTAAACTAAGGTGCCAACCGCCTGAGATCATTAACCCTGGCACTGTCTGGCACAGTTTTTAAGACCTGGAGCCCCAGGCCTTGTTACCTGGATAAATTAACTTTCTCAGTATAACCTGTCTAAATTTGTTTGGTTTACTTATCTGAGCCCGTGTCATAGTTGCTAAGAAAACAATAGTATACAGAACATCTTCCTTTATCATAGACCCACATTTAAAAAATGATGGAACTATACTGATGGAACACCATCAGCAAATCTAAAATTCTAATGTGTGATTACAGAGCCAAAACTGACTAATAATGAGACAGACATTGTTGAGTGGTGTAGAAACTATTATCTCTCAATGAGCTATCTTACAGTATAGTACTCCCTTTATATGAGCACATGGGTGATAAGAAAGTTCACATCAGTACTGTACAGTATAATGATTCTTGTAAACTCCAGTTGTGTTACTCAGCTGTTGTAATTTAACTTGTTGATACCCAATTGAAAACTTTCATAAACCTTCATGAAATCTAGACATACCTCGAGAGCATAATGATCTGGGTTCAGCAATAACTCCTTTATACTACTGCTACAGTAGTTAGCTCTGGAGCCCTGGGTGCTGTCTGTACTGTGTGTTCTCCCCCATGTTTGCGTGGAAAAACAAAACACTTGAAGAGTGATCCGGTTTCCTCCCACACTCCAAAGACATTCTGGTAGATTCAATGGCTTCTCTGAAAATTGGCCCTGTTGTGAGTACTGTATGTGCATGTTTGTGTCTGTTGTGGCCTGCGATAGACTTGCATTCCATTTAGGGTGTAAGCTGCCTTGTGCCTGTTGCTTGCCAGGATAGGGCTGGGCTTTTTACAAATGGAAATTACCATTGAATTTGATTTAAAGTGAGATTCTTTTCTTTTTTTTCTGTCACCCGATTTGGGAACACCAGTTTAGTCATCTGCTTCAACCCCTGTATTCAGTGATTAAATGAGGATATATTAGTTCATTCTTTTGTCATACCCTCCTGTCACCTGACATACTAAAATCTCCACAGCGACTAACAGGAGAGTAAGCCCCTATTGGAGGTTTGGCGAATCACTCAGTGACAGCACTACATCACTGCAAGCTCAAAGGCACCTGGCAGGTCCCAGGTGTCACTGTTGAGCAAACCATTGAACATCCCTTCCTGATTAAGGCCCACACAACTCCCTCAGTTCTTTCATGATTGTGAGCTTGAAGAATCTTAGTTACAGTCACGTAATAGTATTGCCCATTATCATTAGACCTAATGATGTCTAACCTAAAGGGGTTCAACCTGACAACAAGTGCTGTTAGTAGTTGAGCCCTTTTATCACTTTCTTGTTCCATTTACACTGAGGGGACCACAAACCCCATCAAGATCCAATCTGCAACTCATTTGTCCCATAAATCACAATACATGGTGAGGAAAAACCATATGAAGAACACCCAAGTGAAGGATTTTCTTTCCTCAAAAAGAAACTGTGGAAGAATCAAGGCAACTAGTACTTTGACAAGGGTGAGAGTGATGGGTATTTGAGTTTCAGATAAGCTAGTGACTAGGGCCCATAGGGTCTTGGGCTGAATCTGTTGTATATCGAATTAAGGTACTGGTACTTTACCATGTTAACCACGTTAACACTCTCAGCCCAGCTGTTTAAGTCTGTATCAGTATATAGAACTGTGTTCTATCATGCCTCAGAAAAAAGTATTAGTATGTTCTTTGTCCAATTACGTTATTCAATAGTGAAGACCATTTTTAAAAGCGGCACTTGTATGCCAAGATACACCTTCTGCTTATTAAAAACTCATTCATCAAAAACCAGAGTTAGTCATGTAATGAATAAACTGATTTAAGACTATAAAACCAGAAAAAGCCTGTCCTGTATATCCTGTCCTATAGGTGGGAAGTTCTAGCTCATACAAATATTGACGAGAGTCCAATACCAGTTTTTGGCTGGCACTTGGTCTATGAGAAATTATAAAAGAGACGGGAAAACTGGACAGGAAGGCAGCAAGTGGAGAGCGGAACAAGGTGTGGACCCACATGTAACGATGGAAGAGCCTGGAGGGAGTCTTTGTGAACTACAATAGACTTTTCTGGAAGAAACACAAAGAACCAAGAGGGCAGGGCCACCTGGACACCACCAAGTGACCTCGGTTCTATTGTCTGGGAAATGTTTTCTTTTTTTTCATGTGTCTTTGTATTTTCAAAATATCTTCAGATGTCTGTCTGGATCACAATGTGCAAGAACCACGTCACCCTTTGAGTACCTGTTTCACATTGAAAAGTGCATTCATGTTTTTACAAAGGCTGCTGGCATTAAAACTGCTTTTTTTTCCAAAGGTTTTCCAAAAGTCATGTCAAACATTTTTGTAACAGAAATCTACAAGTGTAACTTTTTTATGGGGTTTGAAAATGTAGGGGATCGTCTCATCTGAATTTCTTGTAAATTCTACTTACTGTAATCTGCTTTGATGTTTAAAGTGCATTTAAAGATACAAGGAACATGATCAACATAATGCAACACAATTTGACTGTATTGTAGGAAAAGACTGTAGAAAACTGAAGGCAATCTCTGTTTGTTTGATCTGTTTTGAAAGTATGAGCTAAATTAATTAAAATTAATAACTGTGAGGTAATGTGCCTGGCATCTTTTGGATACAGATACACTATGTATGTATTTTCTGTACTATTGTAACAATTAACACAAAACCCCTCGTGTGTTCTATGTTTCATATGATTTTAGTTTATTAACAGGTACAATCTACAATCTGAAGTGCTGCTCTATTTTAGAAACTGCTAAAAGTTAAACTTAGCACTGTGCCATATATACAAATGTCATGCAGTGGTTTAATTTATTAATCAATGTCTGCTCATAACTGTTAATTATATTTCATTTCACATTTTTGTAGTATTTCATACAGGTATATAAACTAAAATACTTCCTTAAACAGTTTAGCATATTCTTGACACACCATCAGTTTTTTTTCTTTAAGTTAAGAAGGCATTAAACTTTGGATGTCTATTTTCAGTTAACTAAATGAATTACACACTTTTTTAGTGCAAAACCCAAAAGGAATGCATTAAGTCAAATTATTTATCATGTTTATAGATATTTAAAGTTTTGCTGAAATAAATACATACAGCACATCAAAGAATGTTTAAAATATTTATTGAGAAGGATTAAGAATACAACAAATGTGTACTGGGACTACTGGGAACATTGTGTTGATATTTCTTCTCAATACATACAGTATCTTTTAAAATTGACCAGAACTATCTGGTCCACCAAGACATCCACAAAGCTTTATAAGAAACTGTACTACTTTTAAACGGTGGAACTGTTTAAAAAGTCTATTACAATGTTTTTAGACACTGGATCCTTCATTATTTTTGCTTCATTACATTTTTGACAGGGAATTCCACAGAATATCTCTATTGATTATGTCCTCAGGGTGCCTCAAAATTCCTCAGTCTAAAGGGGAATAATTGACAGTGCTAATGGAGTGTGGTATAACTGTACAAACAAGACCCAAGACTTTCTGACTACATTTGGGGTGTGAGATGTCTGAGGGTTTGATTTTTAAATAGTTCTGTGTGAGAAAAGCTCACAGGACAAGGAATGCCTGTCCATGCCTTTAGAAATTTCTAAATTCGTATGACTTGAATTCTGCATCAATCAGGCTTAGATCATTCTGTTTTAATCAGTGATTTGACCAAAAAAAACCTTCAAAGGATCACTTTCGATATTATCCCTTGCATGCTCACAATTTGCTTTTCTTTTTTAGGCATGATATAATCATGCATGTGAAGCTTTGTGTTACACGAGTCCACGTTCTCTAAAGGTTATATGCAGACCTCACACTTGCACAAAACACTTTATAATAATATGAATAGAGACTGAAACATTCAGGAATACTGGTGAACTGAGAAGAAAACATTGGGGAAAAATACCAGATGAATTATCCGTATGTTACCATACATTATGCACTTATAACCTTGTGTTAAACCTTTAATCAGATTCCCTAAAAAAAGAGAGAACTGGCTAGACATTGATTCCCAAAAGGTTCTTTCCCATAACAGATCAGGAAAAGGGAAGAGACATACAGTAGGTGGACTGTATAGCCTTTCCTCAACATGAGCTTCCTTATTTTCCTGCATTCTCATGTAGCCTGTGCATGTGGGAAGGACAGCTCACAATGGACTCTTGTATGTTTTCTTAATTACACCATGATTACTTCAATGTGATAAGCTGTATCTTAAACTTGAGAACCTGCTATGAGCTGAGCTCCTAAAGTACAGTTGTGAGAAAAAGTTTCTGGAATTATCTGAATTTCTGCAGGAATGGGTCCTAAAATGTGATCTGATCTTCATCTAAGTCACAATAATAAATAGTCAGTCTTATTTAACAAACAACACATATCACATTTTACATTGTCATATCTTTATTGAACAATTGGTTTAAACAATCAAGGTCAAGTCCCAGGGCGTTTCTTGAAAAGAGCAGGGATTTTATCCCCGTGTCCTGCCCACATTTTCCCTTGGCCTATACCAATCATGGCATCGTAATAATCCTCATCTATGAACTGGCTTCATCACTCTGTTCTCCTCTTCACTGATAGCTGATGTGTGGTGTGCATACTTGCTCACTATGGTTGCCGTCCAAATTACCTGTAAAGAGTAAATTACCATTACCTGTAAAGAGCTTTGAGTAGAGTGTCCAGAAAAGCACTACATATGTGTAAAGGTTTATTTATTTAACCTACTAGTATGTTTTTGGACTGTGACAGGGAACGGGACTACAATGTGAAAACGCGGAGAACATACAAACACCATGCACATAGCACGCCCAAGTCCAGCCCCAGCACTGCGAGACAGCAATACTAACCACTGTTTTTCACCCTCTAGAGTTAAACAATAAAAATTAAAAGTTAAATTCTGTTGAAACATATATGATGTTTTGGGACCTCATAATCAATAAGACACACTGTCTAGTTGATTAGACAGTGTTTAGACTAATTACTTGTCTGCATTATCAGTAAGTTTTTTTTTGTACTGTATATTTAGTCATTTCAGCAATAAGTTCACCAAGATGTCTTTCGCCATCTATGCAACCTTTGCTAAATACATATTCGTTCTTTTTTTCCCTTATTCTGAGAGACTAATGTCACGATTGTAAGCCCCTCCTCTTAAGGACGCTCCAGCCCTTACTTGTTTACCTTTGATTTCCTGCACCTGCCTCCGGTTCCAGCCCCTTTCCTACAAAACCCAGACACTCCTACCAATCTGGGCTCAGCTTTGGAAGATGGACGTCCGGAAGCCCAACTACCAACAAGTCCAGGAGAGGCTTGACTGCGTAGGCTTCGCAATGGCGTCCTGATCATCTGGGTCTGGGGCTGGGAGCACCTGGCACCGTAACACCCTTTTATTCCCCCAACCCTTCACCGGATCCCGCTCTGGCTTTTAACTTCATCTTGTCTTCGTCAAGGATGGACCACTGGCTCTGGACATTTGCTTTCCAATGGATATTCTTATGGACTCCCTTTGGACTTGTTTGCCCTGGACACACCCCCCAAAGCACCAGCACACCTTGGACATGCCCCCCTGTTCTTCTTCCAGCCCCGATCCTAATCTTTTTTTCCCCATGTCTCCCTCCCCTTCGGAATCTGACGTCTGCAAAGGGTCCTGAAAAATGCATCATGACAACTAATGCATGTTTTTTTTTTATTTCAAAGTTAAATTGTTATCTTGGGCTTTACCTTCTACCTTGTATCACACTATTTTACGACTATCCCTTTACAAAGTGCTGCTGCCAATTCAACGAAAGAATAAAGAAATCTGAACATATTATCCCCATATTAACACACCTGGGCACTCCTGTTTGACCCGGGATTCATTTTGAAGAGCTGCTTTTTACATACAGTACTCTGCATGATTGTTGTCCCTCACAGTTTAAAGAACCATTGACCCCATGTGTCTCATATCACTGTCTTTGGCCATGTATGAAGCTGTGTATAAAGCTCTCTCTGTCTTTAAAGCAAGATTAAAACTAATTGTAAGACCTTGCTTGTAAAACTCAGAAACTCTTCTAAAAAATTTAAAATAATAGTGCTTAGCAAAATAAGCAAGTTTTTCTTGTATTGTTAAGAATCTGCATTGATGTTTGATTACTGCTTCTGTTGTTTTCCTGTAGTGCTTAAATTTTCGCATACCCACCTAAAATTTTTTTAGTTCTTATTTTATCTCATGCATGGTTTACTTTATTCCGTTTCCCTGCTGACCAGCATTTTGTGGTATTTTCTTTCTTAAAAATAACTTTAAGCTGAACAAGCTCATCAGGAGAGCAAGCTCTGTCATTGGGTCTGACCTGGACCCCTTGGAGGTAGTGGCTGAGAGGAGAATGATGTCCAAACTAGAGGCCATCATGGACAACTTCTCCCATCCCCTCTATGACAGGCTTGCAGGAATGAAGAGCACGTTCAGCAATAGACTGATTCATCCACGGTGCGACAGGGAGCGCTACAGGAGGTCATTCTTGCCGTCTGCCATAAGACTGTACAACGCATCCACCTTGCGTCTTGGCAGAGGCAACATCGACAGTGACCTGTTTCTGGACTAAACGCATATACACATCTACTGCTACATCTGTTCTCTTTCTTTTTCTTTTTCTTTTTCCCGTTTACAACCACTTTTGTGCAATATATGCCAGGGACCTGTGCAATACATTTATATTTATATCTATGGTTACATCTCTATTTATATTCATACGTGTGATACGATTTTCTGTGTACTGTTCTGTTCTAGTTTGCTCTTGTGTGTCCGGACTGTGAGTAACTCTTGTATTGTATTGTATTGTATTGTATGTATTGTACTATTATTATATAATTCGTTACACTGTGGCTGTGTTGTGTGTGTTAAGCTGCTGTTGCACTGCAATTTCCCTCACAGGATCAATAAAGTATCTATCTATCTATAGAAATCAAAACGGACTGATGGGAGTCTACAATGCTAGCTGCATAGCTGTTATATCAGATAGAAAATCGAATGCACTTCTCAAAGGTAATACCTGTAATAGATAGATACAGGGGGCATGCCAGTCAGATGGGGTCATTGTATAATAAACCGAAGAAGCCCAGGAAAACATTAATTCAATTCAGCACATCCCGATTTTTGCTCAGCTAACTGTGAGCTATATATCCGGGAACTCCTTGCCACAGCTGGATAATGGCATTGTGCAGTTCTGACTTAAACCAGTGAGCTCTGGTCTGTCTGCAAACAGTTTCTATCTGTGCTGGAAGGAGGCTTTTATCATCTGATCCCCTCAGAAGCCGCTTTACTTTGATTCCCTTGACACTATGTCTGCTTCTTAAAGAGGGTGTGCAGCTACTGTATACTTTTCTAGTGTTGATTTGTGCTGCGTTAATAATGTTGTCTGCATTTTATTGTTTGATGTTATTCAGTTTTTAATGTTGCATGGAATGACTGGAACTGGACGAATGTCTTAATTGGATCAATTTCAGATTTCTGGGGTGTTATCTGTGTGGTGTTTAGATATTTTCCCTGCATTCATGTGAGTTTCCTCTGGGTGCTCTGCTTTTCTCCCAGAATCCAAATTGTAATTGTCTTCATGGTAAATTGGCCCAGGTGTGTGTGTGTGCTTGTTTGTGTCTGTGTTTGCCCTGCAAAGGACTAACATCCTGTCTATTGTGAAGATTGCCTTATATTGTTGCTTTCTGGAATAGGCTTTGTCTGCTCTGCGACCCTATACTAGATAAATCGATTAGAAAATGGATAGATGGAGTTGCTGTTTTAGAGGTCTGTAATTACTCATTGACTTCTTGAAGCACCTTATGAAAACCTGAAAAACTGTTACTTTCTAGGAGCAGGACAGTAGATTCATGCTTTTGGGCTTGCAGTAGGTGCAGGCCAAATATGCTAAACCTAGAAAAAAGTGCGCTATGCAGTTTTTAAAGTTTACTATTCAACCATATACTGTAGAAGGTGCCAAAACATTATATGAAACCCTATTAACTATAACGTTGAAAAACTTTTTAAGATCTTTTTCTTCATTACAACTAAATGCACTAAACTGAAGGATAGTTTGTGGTTGTACAAAGTGTTTTATCGAATGAAACACCACACAGTATATGAAACCATGGAATTTTGAGACACACAATAAACTACTTACAGTATTTATAACTGTTGGACAGTTGTACAGTACTTACCTAAAAACAGGACAATTGGGACATTGATGACCCAAACTGATTTGGCATCATCAAGTTTTTTAAGGAACTTTAATTAAGTTGCAGCCTTTTTCCCCCTACTCACTTTCAAAGGAAACATGTCAAACGGAGCCAGAACCTCAGAAGATTCATCCTCACTTTGTTCAATTATTAAAAATCTTCTGCTTAAGAACATTCCCAGAGCTATGAGCTCAAAAGCATTCTATGTGGTAGGGTTTCTTTTTATATAAATCTCTTCAGCTCTCAGACATTGCTGTTTACACTCACTAGGGTTACATGAAGGAGAAGTGGAAGGCAGGGAAGGTTCTTCCAAATAATATTTTCCAGTAACGACACAACATTTTGTCATATGAAATAAACAACTTCAATTATTTATAATTTTTGGGCCAAAAGCTCTTCAAATGCTTCTCTGTGACTTAGGAAGAGATAGTCTTCTGAATCCAAGGAAGGCCCCACATAATCTACATAACTGTCAGTTACTGATAAGGAAACACAGCAATCGTCCTCAGGCACCAGTACTTTTTATACTTACAGTACATCAAGGCAGCAACACAACTTATTTTTGAGAGCTTTTTATCAGTGTTGACTGGAATGCTGCTTTTCACTGTGAAAAAGCACCCTCAAAACTTTAAAACCATGCGCTTTCATTATTTGTTAATACAGGCAAGATGAATAGATGTATAACAGAACAAAAACACAAAGACAAACCTGCCTTTCAGTGACAAATGCAAACTTTCAGGGATTTTAAATGGTTGAGTTATTCTCTTTACCCATTGTTACACAGCTTACAAAATGTCACAGCACTATAAGAAAAGAATACCAAATCTTGGCTTTCACTCAGTTCACAACAAATGGACAATAAGAGAGAGACATACTCTATTTAATTTTACATTAACATTGAGAAAAAGCTCATATCTAATCAAACAGGCTTGGAGAGAATGGTGGTCTCTTTTATAATTTAGGTTAAAGAGACAAATCATGCTCTATATAAAAAAATTGAAAAATCCAAACTTGTCTTCTAATCAACTGTAATGATAACCCTCAAACTAACCATTCTTATCCTACTCCCAAACATTAACTGACAAAAAATAAAGTACTAACTTCAAACCTAAATCTAATATGGGCCGCTATTGAAACCAATCCATAACCATACAGAAACCTCCAAATGTACTGGGCCAATGAAGTCTAAACTAAATTCACTATGAACTCTAATAATAATTATTCCTCATGTAAAATCATGAGAAAAGCACAAAACATACAGTATTTTATTTTGTAATAAAGCTAATTCAGTTCAACAAATGTATTGGGACAATTGGCTAGTAAATACCTCCTGTTGGTCAGGTGTTGATTGCTGGGCAATTACGCTCATGAAAGACCTGTGAACATGTCTTGTTTGACTTTGTTCAATAGTCAACAGTCAAAATAGAAAAAAACACACCTTTTTTTTAGTTTTACTGTTGGAAACGTAATGAAAACTTAATTAAAACTCAACCAGAACCATAGTACAATATATGGACATTCCAAAAAGAGGAAATTTGGAAGAAAGAAGAAAGAAACCATGGGTATAACAAGTACTGTACCAATCAGAGCAAATGAGCAAGAAAAGATTGGATAACCCAAGGAAAAACATCTGCAGTTGATGACAAAAATGGTCACAGCAACCTCCAGAGTGCAGAAGGTGCAAAAGCTGAAGACTGAGACAGCAGAATTACAAAGGCAAGATGTAAACCACTTATCAACACCAAGAACAGAAAGGCCAGAATATAATTTGTTCAGAAGTACAAAGGTGAGCCAGGAGAATTTTTGAACAAGTTTTATGGACAGATGAGGCCAAAATAAATGTTTACGAAAGTGATGAGAAGTTTAAAGTGTGGGAAAACTGCTGATGCTACAAAGAACACAAGCTCTTCTGTAAAGCTTGGTGGGGATAATGTGTTGTCCTGGTCATGCGCTGTCTTCTCTGAAACTGGCTGACCTACTATAACTGTATTAATGAAGTAATTAATAATAGCAGCAACAGAATGAATTCCGTAATTTACAGAAATATTTCCTTCTGCTTATGTCAAAGAAATCCACACTTATTGGGCAGCACTTCACCCAACAGCAGGATAATTACCAAAATATACACTTATGCAACCAAGGAGTCCATCAGGAGAAAACCGAGTAAAACCTTAGACTATCCGAGTAAATCTACACATTTAAATCCAACAGAGCAGGAAAGACCAAAAGTAAAAAACATAACACCAACAGATAGACAAGTACTCAAAGTTACTGCAGCAAAGGCTTAACAATGAAAGTTATTAATTATTAACATCTCAAATTATTAGACAGAGTTTGGTGAGCTCATTGAGTTGGATAATTCATGCTGTTATTGCCTCATGGGATAATGCAAACATTGACTTCTATACTCTGAAATGTACTTACTGTATGGTGAATATATCTCAATAATGAGGATCACTTTAAATCACTGGGTTGAACAAGAAGTATTTATGTTCTAAAACTATCAAATGTGTGCATTTTTCCAATCTATGCAATTACCCAAAAATCATATAGTACGTTATTCATCTTAATCTCATGATCACAAGTACTAATTTCTTGTCTATAAATAACCATTTTAACTGTAGCTTAGAACATAGATCGAAAAGAATTGTGACCATAAATACTGTAGACTATCCTTAATCAGGGGGTCTCCATTTACAAGCAAAGTTTACATTTTAGTTGTAAAAATTCTAAAAACACTGATTTTTTGTTCTGTTCTTTCTGTGTATGATATGGTCAAATAAATGTCAGAGAAGAGGGAAAGGATTAGTTTTTTCAGAGATATGGATTTGGTTAAGAATTAGAGGCAGATATTGCAATACAGTTGGGTTTTCATTTAGGATATGAAGAGAAAAAAGTCAGGGATTAAGTCTTGGGTTCTGGTTAGAACTTTGTAGAGCTGGGATTACAGTTTGGCAAGCATTAGGATAAGGGTTTTCATCTTGAAAAGTGAACAGGTAGAGTAAGAGTTAAGTCTGCTACTTACTAGAAATAAGGAAAGAGATAAGGTGTTTAAGCAATGTTTATAAAGTGTCATGCAAAAGTTTTCAAATATTTGCATAGTTTTCACATTTTGTTGCTTTAAAGCATAGAGTCAAGGCACTTTGAAGTAGTAATTAAAATTTGTTATATAAAAAACCTACTTCACACATTCAAAGATAAAAACATTAGTCATGATTGCATAAGTATTGCTGTGACAAACCCTTGTTAATTTAGATACACAAAATTACCAAAACGAGCCACAAAATTAGTTTAGTGGCATTTGTCTGTGTTCAATACTAGAGGTTCACATGATTTCAGAATAAATACACCAGTGAATTTCAAGCAAAGATTCAACCATGAAGTCCAAGAAGCTTTCAGAACAACTCATGGATAAAGCTGTAGAAATACACAGATCTAGAGAAGGGTTTAAAACATTTCAATTACCCTTCGTCTCTCTTTGACTGTGGTGAAGATAATCATTTAAGAGTAAAAGGTCTATTTTACAAGCCAGAATACTGTATATTGCCATCGTTTAAAGTTACATCTTTGCAGATGAGCCTCCATTGTTTTCAATACATGGTAATGTATTTTTACAGTTACTAAATAAATAGCAACAACTAAAATGTTGTCCATAAGACATTTTTCAATATCATAAAGAAAGTAAATGGAAGTGTTGGAGATACAGTATATATTGGTTAATTATTGTAAAAAAAAAATGGTACTTAATATTTTATGTAAACTATTGATGGCTCCTGTTTTAGCAAACAAAGGAATGACACTATATCCAAATATTGCATGTGAAACAGAGAGACTATCATGTCTATCATGTTGTATTTTACAGTTCTCAGGCTGAAATACAAAAAAATAATCATTTAAATTTCCTAACGTGCCTTTTATATCTCTGTATTTATTGGTATTTACTGTGAAAACTAATTTGTACCGGCATAAATAGTTATTTACTGGATAAAAGCAAACATGTTTGTTTTTTTCCTCAACTCCCATCAGGCATTTATGTACACTTTTGTAATAAGGACCAACAGAAGTGCTAGACAGCAGAAAGAAAACCGAACTGCTTTGATGTACCCTTAGCTCAAGCAAGGACTACATACAGTAGGGTGAAAAACTGCAGAAAAATTAAAATATCTTTCACACAGAGCCCACCCTCTTTGTTCCCCAAAGCCCAAATCATGAAAGGCTGCCTGCATGCACTCTGGTAACAGGAGATTTGTATGGACCTTGTCTACAACTTCAGATGAACTAATCCCAAAAGAAAAGCAAATTGAGGCTCCGTCTAGGAAGAAACATTATTTTTTTCATCACAGTGAAGTGTAGATCATCAACTAAATATTAGAAATAGAAACTGCAAAAAAAATTAACAAAACATCTTTAAAACAAATTAATTCATATAAAGTTATATGGATCTTAAGGTAGATGTTCTAATGTTTTTTATAGGAGACAATGTGACTGATACATCATAGAGTGTCTTAATTACGTTTAGAAACTGGAACATTTCTGGAACAAATCTGAAACATATAGAGAAATTGAAATGTAATGATATTTACCAATTTACTGCTAACTTAGTACTTTATGTATGACAGTCTATCACAGTGATGTGTTTTACTTCAGCAGGAGTATGTTTAAAAGATTTGTGGTTCTGGTATGTGCTTTTGGGATTTCACATTAAAGCAGAAGATGCACCTCTCTTAGAAGTGAGGATTGTTTTATGTGGTTAGTGGCCCTGAGTGCTGTTCCTTTGAGGAGATTACGTTCTCTGTACCTAGTAGCATCACTGCATGGAACAAGGTAAAGCAAATATCAGTCTGGGTCATGTTTCCACATGTGTGCAACTAAAATCCTTGTGCATTATGTTGTGATTGATGGCGAGCTACTGTATTGTGGCGGAGCTAATTTGGACACGGTGACGTCATCGCCATTCCTGCGCGTAGCAGGGATCTCAGCCGCCTGGGCTGAGGGAGGACTCCTTTAGCTCACTCGGCTGGTTCCCTGTTGCGTTATGCCGGAGATCCGGGTTTGCACCCAAGTGTTGCGGGACGAACCGGTGGGGTGGAGCAGTGAGGGCATGAGCCCATGTGGAACCGTCACAGTCACAGCATCACTCAGGGCTGTTGTGGTCTGGAAAGGAGGTTAGCTTGTGGACCTGTATGGTAATGGAAGCATGCAGTTCAGGCTGTAGATAGCTGAGCTGGTCAAAGGCAGCACAACGTGATGGGGGGTATGGGCCCCCGAACTAGAAAGAGACTTGTTTGGGACAGTAGGGCTTCTCTTATTCAGAGCAAGACTCTGTCTTCAGGGAACTTCAGGCAACCCAGGCCAGTCTGCAGCTTGTCCAGTCAGCCATTGCACTGAGATACAATGCAAATTCAAAGAGAATTATTGGCCTGACCAATGAAAGACATTGTTTCTACAGCAAAAACAATTAACAGAACATTTAGATTAAAGCATATTATTGGACATTTCTGCACATTTACGATCAGGCAAAATCTTATTAGTATAAGAGCTCTATTGAGTTTCTTCCCCTCAAAACCCTGTAGGATTGGATGCTGATATATATACACGTATAAAAATATAAAGGTGAGGTACTGTAAAATGAGATTCCAGATGTAATGTTGTGAAACACTGAACAGTGAAAGTGTACAGTACATGCTGTTAGGATTTAATACCCAGTCAATATACAGTATATCTACACATATACTGGCCTGGACCATATTCAGTAACTCCAAAACTAACAGATAATTTATGATTTTATATTTACTTTTGACTTCACCTCTCCAATTTTATGTGAAATTCCACATTAGTCTCTTGATTTGCAATTCATCACAAAACCACGAAACCAAAACACAATGAGAGATAATTTCAAACCCTTTCAGCAACAGTTTACAATGTGCAAACAAATGGCAGAAATTTCTAAAAACATGTCAACAGAATATTGTAATAATTAGTTACATTCAACTGTTAAAACGTTTTAAACAGTTAAAACTGTTAAAATAATTGAAACTTTAAAGCCTTTTATACACCACCATTTCATTTACTTATATAAGACTGGGTATATTCACAAAGTAGATCATATTTTCTGGCCGGGATAATCATGCATCACAAAATGTATTCAGAAAATTAATGATCAGTCGAAAAGACAAGTGGATGATTGATTGGGAGATAAACACCCGAGAAAGCTTCTCAACTGGAGAGCTTTTTATTCCAGGACCAGGCCTGTGCTGAGCCAATCTGGGTTTTAAGACTTAAGAAGGAGCAGGTACACTCCCTCCTTTCTTTCTAGTATTATTATCAAAAGACTGCTGCTCTTTGCCATCTATACACTGAGCACTCAATGCTAAATAAAGCACAAGACAGTGCTGATCCCTAACATCACCCCATGATACATTAAAATATACTTTTAGAAAGGCTTTTATGCTATACTCCCAAAGACTAGCTGTGCAAGGGTCTGAGGTTATGTGTATTTTAGGAGCAACTAAAAAATAACTGAAATCTATAAACAGGGATAATGAACTGTGTACATATTATATACAGCAGTACATAAATTTACATTATTGGTGCCTTTTAATTGAAATGTGAAGCTAGATGTATTTGTGAATAACAAATATTCAACTTACACATGTTTAGAAAACAAAGATTATTTCCTTCTGTGGAGGATATGTTAGAGGTCTATTACTGACATCTACAGGAATGTGCAATAAATCAGGAAATGGCAATGCATTCAAAGAAAGATATTTTTTTGTAAGAATACAATACTTATCTAGAAACCGATTGGTAGATTGCAAGAAATACAGTACAGTACTGTTCAAAGGTATTCAAGCCCCCTCCAATGGTGTCCCATTTTTGTGTAAAATCCAGGGTTCGGTTTAGGGTTTTAGGCATTCATATGAAGGGAAACAGAGCTTTCACTGGCCGATTATCAAACTTCATTGATAAAAAAAAACTAGGAGACCAAAAAAGAAGAAGAAAAAGAATAATGAACACAACAGGAGCCCCCATTCTTTCCTCAACTGTCCACACCATACTTTTCCCTGGGTCAGAGATTAAACAAAACTTCACTCACACCAAACAAACCACCACACCCAAAATACTAAATATGTTAACCCAGATATGTCTTACATTTGTTTAATTACAAATGAGGATTTTTTTTTTTAATTGAGCACTTTAATGAGTTAAATATCAGCAAAAACATAGATAATAAAACTAAAATATGCTGATCCCATAAGCATGCACCCCCCCTCATGGAATATCTGTTTGAGGTATTTTAGGATATGTCTCTATCAGGTTTGTACACCATGAAGGTACTATCTTTCCAGACTTGTTGAAGTCTCGTCAAATTAAACAGGAATTGTTGATGGACAGCAATTTTCAAGTCTTGTCGCAGATTGTCTATTACACCCCGGTCAGGGCTTTAAGGGACCAGTCAAGGACATTCACTTTCATCTCATGTTGCTCCAGTAGCTTTGGCTTTTTACACTAGGGTATCATCAAACTAAAAGGTGAATTTTCTCCCATCTCAGCCGTTGATAGCTGTAGCTCTTTATAGGTGCTGTTGGCTTCACGCTGGCATCCATAACCAGTGCCCTCCTTGCACAGCTGCTCAGTTTGTAGGGATAGCTTGATCTAGGCAGTGATTGGGAGGTACGATGCACCTTCTTAATGAGTGACTTCACCATCCTCAAAGGAATATTCATTGCCTTTAAAATATTTATCAACCCGTCTCCTTATCTGTGCCTTTATACAATTGTATCCCTTTGTTGTTATGAAAGCTCCTTATCTTTATATGAAATTCATTGTCTGCTTGGGGGATCTTACAGAGACAGGTGTATTTATTAATAAATCAGGTAAACCACTGTTATTGTACACAGGCAGTTCTCATTCCTCTAATTAAGTGAATTATCAAAGTAGTGCATTTGAACTAATTTACTGAAAGTTTGCCACAGAAAAAGCTATGAAAACTTATGCAAACAGCATATTTATTTATTTTTTTCATTTGTTTGCTGACATTTAACTTCTTTCATCTATAATGTTGGGCATTACAATTTTGCTAAACATATTTACAAAAATTGTGCATTCATCATTATTTAATTCCACAAAACAAGAATTAATACTTTTGAAAAGCATTGTAAATACAGCAATTTAATTTGGAAAATCTTAGGTATTCTTCATATGATTGGTATTCTGACTTAAACTGATCTTTAGTACAAATGGGTCTTTTTCCTTTTCTATTACAAATGTGTATAATCACAATTAAAAAGCTCAAAAGGATTCTGATTTGTTCTGATTGAAATAGGAAACAAACATTTTAGAATAAAAACAGCAAACCGAGTTGCATACATTTATAATAGATTGAATGTTGTTTGTCTGACAGCAGTTGGAAGGACATCCTGAACAAAAGTTTTTATTCCTCAGAAAAACAAATTACATACTGATGTTTTGTGTGTGCAAGAGATACTGTACTTGCATGTTCCTATCATGACAAATACAGGGTTTAGAGTTGTCAGATGCAATAACTTACATTTACAGTATTCTTAAGTTCAGATCTGACTCACTTTGTTTCTATTCTACCGTAAAACTGTAGTTTGGGGAACCTCCAGAGTGGCTCAGCTGATAAATGTTCTCATTTTAATGCATGCTGAGCTGTTTAATTAGGGGTTTGACAACGTATCATGAGACTGGTATTCCCCAAGAAGTGGAGCAGAATTGAACCTTGGGTACAGGGCTGTGGACCTGTGATGTGGCCTATAGTTTCTCTGTTTGCCTACTCATTCTACCTTGTGTGTGTCAGGGAACTGATAGGTAGAATAGGAGGATCCTTATGCGCAACCGTGAATCCTGCAGAATGTGGAGTAGCACAGGGACAATCCAAAATACGTAATTCAGGGGCTTGGTCAATTGGAGAAGCAATGAGTCTGGTAACCAGGGAAATCCGAGAAAGACAATCTGAAAAACCAAATCCAAAGACCCTGGTCAAAAAGGCTGGAGCAAAGATTAGGAACCGGGAGATCAGTCAAAAAAGGTTAGAAACACACAAAAGAGAATACTTCATGAGGATTCTTAATAGTGATCATGGGTTGGTGTGTGAGGGAACTTTAAATACTGAAGGGAAAGGCACGTGGTTGGAAAATTTGGTACAGGAGTGAGAATTTGTGGAATCTGGTGCATATGGGAATATGATGGGTTTAATTAGGAATGAGACTGTGAAACAGTGGGTTTGGGAATGTAACGCATTTGCGAGGGAGAGTATGGGGCGTGATAGTGTGCAGTTGTGGTATCCGTTGCTGTCTTTTTGTTTTTTGCATCGTATTGAACATGTACGGTATGCAGGTCACATCCTGCCATGTGCTCAAGGAAATTATTACATGAGTATGCATGTCTTGTTCACTGTGGCACGTGAGGGAGTAAAGTTTGTCATACAAGGACCTGGTTCTATCCTTCCAGGATTTGGGAGTTTGGAACGTTCACATGACATCAAGACTAAGATCTGAGGACTAAGAAAGTGTTAAACAAAGCTGGCATAGAAGGTTGATAAATGACTATCCTGTCAGGCTGCCATGTGTTTAGGATACAATAAGACAAAACAATAGGCCTACATTATGTTATCTGGACCCATAAGAACAAAAGAAGAAAAATCCAATGTCATCTTTATTACCAAAAAATACTATATGAACAAGAAACGTTATCTAACTTTTCAATTAAATTTAATGACATGTAATTGCTATTAAGAACATAAACGACTATGAAAGGTTACAAACAAGAGAAAAGTATTCGGCCTGTCTAGCCTGCTCGGTAGTTAAAAGCTAAGTCTTCTCATTTCTTCATTCAGCCGATTTGTGACAAGGAGGTAGAGACTGGCTTTAACAACATGGTTAAGTAGCCATTTCCATAGCCCCACAAATAAATTCTAATCCTGTAATTAGCCAGATACTTTGATGATAAATTTATTTATTGTGACATCCTGAAGACCCAATGTATGTGTAACATTTGAAAAAGACTCATAATGTGGATTCGGCTGTTACATCGTTGTTAACCTCATAGCACTAGTCAGCCCACAATTGTAAGTGATAAAAACTTTTTCTAGGAGGTTACCTTCAATAGACTTTAAGTTTTATTCAGGAAAGAACTTGTACTATCATGTTTTACTGTATTATGAGGATTGTATATGTTCTTGTATATGTTCCATAGCTTGTAACAAGTTTATCAGAGCATTATAGATAAAAACACAAACAAAATGTGGATTGCTGTGTGTTTTATACCCTTGACATTTAACATGATTTCTTTGAGGAGAAGAAATGAGGAGAAATTTGAGAGTAATTATTTCTCTTTGAGAAATTATTTTGTGTGAAATGATAAATCTCTAGTGTAAATATGAATATCATAAAGTAACTGAGATAAACAAGTAGTCTTGACCAGGAATTTTAAATTTCTACTGTATGTTAGCAAAATACTGTGAAAAGGATTATACATAAAAATATAACCACATTCAAAATGGTGGTAATATGCATTCAGTCTGCAAAAATGCATAACCTGTGCCTGTAGATCTTCCAATTTATGTTCCATACTTCAGGGTTACTAAAGTATAATCATTACACATTAATTAGCTCTCTTTCTGTGTTCATTATCTAAAGTTCAAAAAGAACATTCATAATTATCATTTTCATGATAAATGTGGTAAATCTACTTCAGCTTTTCACAAATGCTCATTAATTTCCATATGCCTGTCTGAATGACTGTTGTTCAATTATCAGGATTTTACAATTTGTATTTCATTTGATGACATCAAAAGCACAGTAATCAAACCTCAAAAATATTCGTCTCTATGATTCCTATATTTCTGATGAAACATAAATCCACAGATTGTTTATAAAATATTTGTATGTGTACATTCATGAAAATAAGAACAGTGTAACACAAACACAAGGCAGTATTGTATTATTGTATAATTTGGACGATTGTTATTGCGATGGTAACAATCACCATTGTTCCTTTCATCTTTATGACTGTAATAAAACATACATTTTCAGCTGTGCAGTGCTCTACCCATCTGATGTTATTGTGGTAAAACTGCACTAGGGTCTATTGTCTGTGTTAAAGATTTTAAATTGTCCAAAGTGGCCAATGATTTTAAATTCTGTCTTTGGTGTGGCAACCCCTGACTTAAAATACTTTTCAACATTCCCCATAAGAAGTATACAGGAGTATCAAATGTGCAAGAAAGCTGCCTTTAAGTCATAGAAGACACTGTATATTGTGTATACTGTAGAATTACACAATACAATGTGTGAACAGTATACCCATAATCCTTTTTTTCACATTCAAATCTAATTTGATTCAACAAAAACTATAGTCATTAATAAGCAAACCAAATATACCTGTAAATGACTTATTTTCAATCTTCTTTAATTTGCACTCCTGTTACGGAAGGTGGTTGATACACTGATGAAACCACAACAAAGTGTGACTATTTTCCATGCTCTCATGCCAGGCAAGTCTTTAAAATCTCCTTTTCTGCCCAAGGTCATTCGTGAAGTGCCCCCAGAAGGAGGCAATGACAGCCCAGCAGTTTCTCCATCTGTTTTTATTCTTGTTCTTGAATTGAAAACCTGACCCCACATGGATCGTCCTTACTGTTGACTGCTGCAGGTGCATGCAAAGGAGTTCAGTCTGAAGTTTTCTAAATTAATTAATGGGAAAAAATAACAAAAACCAAGGAGTGCAAACAACCATGAAAACACAAACAACATGCATGTGCACTTAATATGACATCGCAACAAAAACAAACACTTCAAAAATTCAAATATATGTAAGGGTTAGTAAAGTGAATTATCTGCTACATACACTTCACAAGTAACCTTTTAAACAGCCAAAGATGTATGCATCTACTTCACAAGGATACAGTTACCTTTGTAATACAATGAGTTTGTAGGTCCTCAGTCATTACTGTACATCTACAGTATTTGAATGTATATGCCATCACTGAGGTTAAGCCAGAGAGGAAAGAATAGTTTCTGAAGTCAACATACCCAAAATGTGGAACAACTCCTCAGGTAGGCATGCCACATGTGAATCCATGACTTCATTGATAGTGTATCTAGGTTTAGTGTAGTTTTGTGTTAGCCTTATGAATAATAGAGTGGTGGCACCATCGTGCACAATGACACTCTAACTGTTGTGTGCAATCGACAAATAAATAGACTCAAAGAGTGGTGTTCAAAGTAGGAGTGTTCAGAATTCCACATGTTGTGACTGATGGCAACGTGCCTGCTTGGCACAACATTGACCAAGATCTGGGATTTAATATGTTGCCCTACTGGCAACATGATCTCAAGGTACTTGTGTAACAAAGTCTTTTTTGTTTTCAGATAAGAATGGGACAGCTATACCTGGATACCTTACTCACAGTCTCATTAAATTTGTGGAATTAATTAGGATAATGTGTGGCTAAAGTACATACTTATTCAGGCTCTGTGGTTTGTTGCTTCCAGCCATGACCATACAGTCCAGGCTACGAGCCTGTGACTTTCACAAATGACACCCTGTTAACCAGCCCCTTTGGATTTCAAATGTTGTCAGCCTGATGGATTTACATATGTCACAACAATGTATCTGTTCAGTAATGTATCTGTATCTGTGCACCTGCCTCAAAAATGGTCTTTTTATTATTTTCTTAAGAAATTTAAGAATTACCCTAATCTATTTGATCATTTTACTAATGATAACTTTGTAAATATGTTGTAAGCGATGTCTCTTTTGATCCTCAGTACATTTACATGTATAAGAGCAGAATGTTGCTTTCATTTTCAATTTCTGATTATAATTAGGGAAATAGAAATGAAAAACAAAATCTATAGCAGTCCTTTACAGTTTCACCTGAGGACGGCTACCATTTGAGATCTACAGTAAAAGTTTTAAAATCAGCACTATGCATTTCAACATCCTTTTTTGTCCAGATTCTTCTCACAGTATATAACCATGTTGATATAGGGATTTACATCAGTGCTTGATTAGTACAAACAATTTCACTACATTAGGATGTATACTCTTTTCTGTGACCACTACTGAATATTTAAATGTGTGAAAGACACATTCCAGAGGCCTTCCTCAGTTTGTTGGAATTGCTAAAATGTTAAACTATATTTCCCAACATGGCTTAATTTTATGTTTTTTTTATTTTAAAGAGAAGTAGTAGGCTTCATACCAGCTTACAATAAAGGCCATAGTGTAGAACTCAAAATAATCACATTAGTCCTTGTCAGTACAGTATGTTTCAGTTGTACCTGTATTTGGTTCATTCGGGTCCTTTTGGTCCCACAGCTTCAGCTAAGACAGCTTCCTTCCCTCTTCTGAGGAAACCAATGTGTACTTTTACTGTCTTATAAACATCCTTGAAAGTCTGTCATATGAAAGAGGTGTTTTTATAAGTTCCCCTGTTTTCTGGCAGGATTTGGTTGGAGACATTATGAAAATAAAAGCATTTCCTCCAACAACAGGTACAATTGTTAGGATGACCGCAGCTTTACATACAGTAGCCACAACACATCTGGCACAATTTGTTTTTGTGAACCCGTCCACAAAAGATAGAAGAGTGCTTGGAAGTGTGCACTTCGCTGAAAACACAGAATGTAACTTCCACATTTGTTTGTATTCAATATGAGTAAGACCTTTTGCCAGCATTACCTGTTTTATCATTCAGAATGCAGGAGAGAGCATGTAACTCCTGCACACAACACACCAGTTACAACACCAACCCCTTTATAAAAAGGTTTTGTACCACTTTGCACTAATTTCTATTTTCTTTGCCTCCCTCAGACTCTAGTGTACTGTAAAAGTGCTCAGTGTGAAAGAGCCTGTTACAGAAGGTGACATTATTTACGTTAAACACTGTAAGATTCTCCTATGGTAGGAGACTAAGTGTTTTGGTGTAACTGCATTTGCCACTGCCTACAGTATATTCTCTTAACTAGAAATAATATCTATTAGTAGTAGAGCTACTGTATACCTGTCACACTACAGTAGTGCAACCACATTTGAAACACCCTTTTGGGGACATTACTGCATGCTAGGAGCTTATACTGTATCTTAGCCAAGTAATTTAAAGGCAAACCTTGAAATAAAATTTCTTCCTGCAATAAACAGCTTGTTCTTGTCAAATAACTAAAAGATTTGTACGTTCTCTTTCAATATTTTGCTGTAATTCTTTCTTCTTATCATAACAGTTTCTCATTTTTAAAAGTCAAGAGGCAACATTTATTTATTTCTCCTGTTGACTTTTTAGCAACAAAATCAGACAGCTTTGACATCTTTAAAGTTGCTTTTTCAAATGTTGACTTTCTCGTCATGCAGAAATTAGGCTCACTAATTTATTAAGTACAATAAATATTGTTTTCAAAAATTATTATTATTTAACAATGATATTTTTTCTCAGTTACTCAAGCACTTATTCATCCTCTTGGGCTGCAGTAAAGATATGTGGTGAATTAACAAATTTAAGATTCAGTTTGAGTCTTATTTCAACAACCGAAGGCTTATATATTTCAGTAAGATTTTGATTCAACAACATATACTGTATCATCATTATGGGAATCACAGCAATTTAATTTTTTCAAATTCCTATTGGATTACTCCAAACTCCTAATTATGACTAAACCTTGAAAGTTCAGAAAGACCAGACATTTAGCCAAGTATCATTAAATACTGGTGAAAAAATCAATCATTGTGGTACCTAGATACATTTTGTTATAATTCAGACTAACTCCTTCTTTTATAACTTTTTTCATACCAACCACTTCAGAATAAAGAAAAAAAATACTAAATCCTTGGTGACCATATTTGTACCAATTCCAAGTGCATCTATTCATGCTCAATTAATGTTGCCTGTCCAAAAAGCTGTCACATATAATTTTCCACAGAGTAAATAATTTAGAAATTAATAATTAATAAATAATAACAAAGACCTCTCGGGAGTAAGAGTGGGTCAATTAAGAGGCTCTGAATTCTGAACACAAAACAGTAGGGGGTGAACGCATTAGTTACTGGAATCTTCCACAGATCTGAAGCAAGGATCTGCAGCTCTTCATTACAGAGACCAGTCAGACACAATTACCTCCATTTCTATCTTAGTTCCTAACTTCAAAGAACATATTTTTTTCTTATTCACTTTTTTCTCCTTGCAGCTGCCTCAGCTTGACATCTCTCAATTTTCTCTCTCTCTCTGTTTCTCTCGCTTTGCCTAATTAATACAAGTTTGACTTATCATAGATACTTCAGGCCTTTGATGTCCCACCTCAGTCAATCATCCAATTTAATTAGAATTTCCATCTTAACTTTTTTTTTCTCTTGCTTATCATGGGGGTGAAAGATCAGCAAATTAAATTGTTTTTAAAGGAATTTGTCATGATCGAAATCATAATCAAACCCAGTCTTATGCTAAAACAAGGCCTCTAACTGAGGCACATGGGTAAAACATTTAGTGTGCGAGGGAAATCAAGTTGCAAGTCTGAACACTTTATAACAATTCCTGTTTTCTTCCACATCTCCTTTTCTGTGAAGGTTGAGTATGTGTGAATGTTGGGGTAGGGGATTAAAGTAAATCACTCCCCTGTAACTTCTATTTTGGAGCTATTACTACCTTTTGCAGTTTATGAAACTGTCAGATGTTTCCATCTGGAAGAAGAGCATGACTCTACAGTAGTGTCTTCTTATTTTGCCTTTTAGTTACATCTTTATTTTTCCTTTGAAGGCTGAAATTGAATTATCTTTCTCTCCATGCATCCCGATCTGCAATTAGCAGTTGTTAATCAACCACTTAGTCACCACCGCAACCCTTGTAATATTATGAGGGAATGAGGAAATGCTTGTGAGTTGTGTACTTCTCAAGGGGCTAAAATCATTCTTTAACACTGAAAGTCATCTAATGTACTGCCAACAGGACAGTTAGTATTGATTGTAAGATTGATACTACTCTAACTGACAAAAGTGCAAGCTCCCAGACACCTTGCAGGTAACACGAAATTTCTGCTGCACAGAAAGCCCAAAATACTCCAGACTACTCAATTACCTGGGGTGTCCTGGTTTTTAGGTTCCTCACAAGCTTCTTACATAACAGTTTCAAACCTGCAATATCATATGCTTTACTGTAGGTTACTCGATATGTTTAGGTGGCTTTGCATCTCTGCAAATTGTGTCTGTGTGCATGTGTGTGCCCTGCAATTAATTGATATCCTACACAGGTGTATTATATCTTACACTCATTCTCTGTTATGGACTTATTGAATATGGATGGATGATTTGAAGACTAGAACCAAGAAATCAGCCAGATTAAAGACCAGCAGACACAAGGGAAAGTCCTGAAGCACATTTTGAAAACCCCACAGTAGGGTACCATTATTTCTCTTATCAAATGTTTCTTCAATTTATGTTGGAAAAACAGAGAAAGTCTACAGAGAACTAGTTATATGAAGAAACTGTATTTGATTCTGCATATTTCTATAAGATCCCATTGTAGTGCTCACTTCATAGAGTAAGTTATATCCAAAAGGATTCTATAGAGGTTTTGTTAGTCTCAGCAGAAATCTGTCAAGTTTATACAGAATTTATTTTGGATTTTACAGAAAATTCTCTTTGGCCATGGGAATGTACTTACCGCATGTTGATCATGCCAATCAAGATGTTAGTAGAATATAATTGGGTATTTTTGGATCATTTTTTTATACTCTGCTATTAAATCTATTAGAAACATATTATTGTTATTGATTCCATTATCACAGTGGTGTTACATACTAAAACTAGTATACTGTATTACACCTTCAGTAAATTGTGCTTTTTTTCTAATGCTCTAATGGCAATAAAAGCACACAATTAATGTGACAATATTATTGTATCAATAATGGCATTTTTGGTTTACAATAACATGATACACTGTATATAGTATTGTAATATTGTGTCATAACTTAAGTTGAATGGTGTAACAACTCCTTCCTTCAACTTAATGAGTTAAAAACCAAAGACATGATCATTGATTACAGAAAGCAACACCAACAGTCACTGAGGAGCAAGAATGTCAACGGTTACAAATTTTTGGGCGTTGTGCTTTTGGATGTTGATTATGAGATAACGTTTGAGGAAAACACGGTTGCCAAATTTAAGAAGAGCCAACAGTGATAGTTTTTCCTGAATAAACTCTGCTCTTTTAATGTGTGTAGTACAACAAAGACTTTATTCTATAGAACTTTTATTGAATCTGTCCTACCGTTCACTGGGGTCACCTGGCTTGGTAACTAAGGAAATAAAAACTGACTAAGTAAGATTGTGAAGGTAGCAAAGTTTTAGTGCATAACAGTTACAGCTTTCAGACAAGTATGTCAAACAAATAGTGCAGACTGCCAATATAGTCATTGACTGTCACGATCACCCCTTGCACAGTGAATTTGAGCTCCTTCTATCTGGGTTTCAATTAAGACTACCTAGATTCAAATGCAATAAAACTAAATTATTTTTTATTTCTACGGCATTTGACCTGCTTAATTTAAACTCCTGATTGTATATTTTTACTTTACATATACAGTATATTTATTTTTCTTTCTCATCCTACATGTATGTCTCTTATTTGTTAACAGGTGTATGTTGTATATTGTATTATGTCAGTACCTTCCTGCAAATCAAGTTTCACATCTGGGACAAAAAAGGAAGGAAATAAAGGTGTTGAGCTCAGTAGTTTCAGGGTAAAAGAATGGACAATAATTTAAAATTCTACTAATTTAAAACTTTACAAATAGTATTGTAACAACCCATCTTTTATAGATAGCCTTGTTAGTATCTTCATGATAAATGGATCCTAGTAACAAACACTTGTTACTTGTCTCTGAAAGGGACACAGACTTAGTATATCAAAGCCATATTTATACAATAAAAGGCCTGGGACAAGTCAAAAGTACTCTATAAAATTGCTGTTGAAGGGAGCCTTCTTTCTATATAAAATACATACAGTAATCATGTCTGGTTGATACCACAAAAAGGGAAATAAACATTTGCTGTATTTTCAGAACCTTTTCCACAAGTCTAACCCTATTTATACCACTTGCTCAAAAATAGTTTGGGTTCAGTCTATTGCAACACCACAGAGTTCTCCTTTGTCTGTATTGACCTGGGTAATCAGTGGCTATACAATAATCCAAACAGGTATTCTGACAACACATAATAATATGCACTGCTGTACTTTGTTTCTAGATACAAGATATTTTGTTTGTGTACCTTGCATTGATGTACCTTTTTAACCTTTGCAACATTTTTTAAAGTCTTCCACACTTTGACCTCATGTTTTGCACTACGTTAAAGAGGTCAAGACAGCTTAAAAATCCAAAGTGTTCCTATTTACTGTACATTATTTTCCCTGGGAGAACTTAAAACCTTCAAGTGAAGAAAACCAGAAACTGAGAAATGTACATTTTTGCAGAAAAAGAGCTAGTGTTAATGAAGGAGCATACGAATGATTTAGCATAAATTAGATTTGCTCACAAATTATGAACAAGGCAGGGCAGTGATATAAGAACATAAAAAGGGTTATAGATGAGAGACGGATATTGTACCCATCTAGCTCTTTTGGTAGGTAGTAGATAATTGATCTAAGAATCTCGTTCAGTCCAGCCATGTTTTGAAAGACGTCAGAAACCAGCATCAACAGCATTGCTAGTAGCTTGTTACACACCCCCACAACCCAATAGAGGTTAAATCGTCTGCAAATTCTTAAGCACAATCTGAAGAAAAACAACAGGTGGTTTAGTTTTCTCTCTCTTGAGTTCTCGTGTAATGAGTGAGATCACAAAGCTATTACACTAAAGATTTGACTGGGATCTGAGCCCAGTTCCCAACAGGCAGAGAACCATTCAAGGGAAATTATGAAGGGCTTACATAGGAGTGGAATAAAACAGAGGAATTCTTTATGATAGATTTGAACGAAGGCAGTACATCACACATCCTCTGCCCAACAAGGCAGAATCCGTTTTGTAGGAGAAGTACTTATTGATGTCCACTAGGTAGTGTATGTGAGCTATGAAACTTTTGAAATCTAACAAAAAACAAAATGTTTTTTTTATATATATATCATCTCCTAAGATGACACATTTTGATTTAATTTATTTCATACGCAGCTGGCTACAAATCCTAAAACTACGCCACATTATGTATGTTTGAATAAAATATAGTTCTCATTTTGAGAGGGAAAAAGAAAAATGTTGTTACAAGTGTTCATAAATCCTTTTTATTGTGTCATATAATAGAGCTGGAAGAATTGCCTAAGAGAGTTTGCACCCATTTATTTTTTTAAATAATGTGTCAATAAAATACTGAGCAATGAAGTTCAGAAACACTATTTCTCCTTGTAGCTAATAAATTTCTTTATCAATACCTGAATTCGCTTGATGAATTTTAATTGTGCCACGGAGCACTGAATGGACTATATAACATGGGACTGATCACATTAAGTCCTGACAGTTTATGAAGGGAGACCTTTAACTGTAACATGTTTTAGTTTTCAAAAGCAAAACCATATTTAGAGCAAGCAAATAGTGACAAGCTACACAGTAAGATATCTTAAAGATAAAATCTTGACACCAAAACCTTTTCAGCAAAAGTGCATTTTTAAAAATACATTTTAGCAACGAAGATGAAGATAACTCAAAACGCACCACCTTTTCTTGTTATTTCTCAGATATTTCAGATCTGCAAACAGATCTCTCTTTGTTTTCTTATAATCTCTCAGATAAGCATGTTTTTTACTCCTTGGAAAACTTAAGGAGTGCATTACTACATCACTATGAAGAGAAAAACAGATGTCTACTTTCTTGTTTCTAACTGAATATTGGAAAACAAAATGATTCCTACACAAACATTTGAATCTCGGCAAGATGAGCCATGTTCCCAGGGATTTAATCAAGCTGAAGGTTTAGGCAAGTCTCTTCAGCCTTTAATGTGTATTTATTCCAGCATAGCAAAAACTCACGTGTTTATGAAATGGGTTGCAAATTTTTAGATGTAAAATGATGCGCAATTAATGTTTAAAATTTATTTAAGTAAATATATTACTATGTTTTTAAATATAATCTTAATATCTTTATCAAATTAACCAAGCCATTGATTATTTGGCTTTTATTGGTACAGCACATTATATTGAAGTTTGCCCAAAATGTCAGACTGTGCACTAGATGGCAGTATTCTCTCAAAAGAACAGCTCATTTGAGGCTCTTCACTTCTCAAATATGTAATGCAGTTTAATTCTAATATTTCAGAATTTGAACAGCATTGTGCCTCACAACTCTTGCACCTTGAGCTTGAGGGTCCAAACTGAGGTAACTTCTGTGTGGAGTTTGTATGTTCGCTCCACATTCATATACGGTTTCTTTGGTTGTTGTGGTTTCCTCCCACCCTCCAGAAGCATTCCAGCAAGATTAATGGGTCTTTCTAAATTGTCACTATGTGCTTGTGAGTACTGTCCTGTCTAGAGAACAGTCCCGCCTTCCTCTCCATACTTTCATGACAGGCTGTGCTTTGCCTTAACTCTTACTAGGAATCAAAGTAATAGTGATATCTGATGGATGAATGTTCAAGATTTCCAAATGGATGAGGCATTGTTGAACTTTCTTGAGAAGTGCTATTTGCTTGGCTTTTCTGTTATGACTTAGAACTAAGCTAACAGCATGCAGATTTTACCCATCCCTTTATACGATGACGTATAAAGTCTAGAATAGTCTCTGTGCTCTTCTGTTCTTCACGGTTTTTACAGTGTCATTTGGGAGTTATTTGTCTTATATGTCACAAGCATAATGAATTCCATTGTTAACTACAAGCAACTTAATTTTAGTCATGCTGATGAATATAAGGGAAATAAAACATCCTTCTTTCTCATACGCACTGACTCATAAGACTGCTAAATAATTTATCAAAATTAATTGCATGCATTCTTCTATTCAGCATGCTCTTTGTTTTCTCACTGATGATAACAATTTATAAATTATGGCAGTACCCACTAACATGTCCACAAGCTACATAATGTGCTCCCATTATTTCTTTACATTCCCTCCTTCTGAAGAGAAGAAAATGAGGATGAATTCCAGTCACATTGAATATGCAACAAACAATGAACATGTAGCCATGTTAAAAATTAAAGAACTGCACTAAAACTTTGAGTAAATAAAAAAGGTTATTGTTGCTTCTGTTATTTTCTTTCTCTATTGTCACTTTTGAAAAGGTTTTGTTTTTTCTTTCAATTCTGCTCATTACAACAAACCTTGTACTTACACAGGAGAAATTGATGCTGTGTTCACACCCCAAAATGTACATCTCTCAGGCCTATCATCTCTCATTCATCCTGAATCAGTGATCCAGAACACTGGAAAGAGGACAAAAAGAACTTTCATTCAGATAAATATAATGTCTCGGGATGTTGCCCATACCCTGACTAACTCAAGTCCACCAAACCTATCAGTAGAATCCTATCCTGAGTCAGAAAATGTCATGCTGCAGCTTTGGCTTGGCCATGTTCAGGACCGCATAGTTCAAACTGATCACTGCTCAGCCATGTTTAGTGGTTGATGTACTCCAGAATCCCACTTGTCTATATTAAATGACATGTTTTTCTTCAGTCAACTCAAAAGGCATGTCAGTTGTTTTTTTCTGGTCGTGATATCTTTTTTCACATTTGCACTGTTTTATATCTCTGATCCTGGTTTATAGGATGTCCCACTTGTACCTGTCAGTATTTTTTACTTCTGTTTTGATTCTGTTGTATTAAGTGACCTCAGCACTGGAATTTTGTACACAAAGAAGTTCTCACTGTGTTCTGATGGCTTTCCTCCCACAGTCCAAAGACATACTGGTAAAGTAGGTTAATAGGCTTCTGGGAAAATTGGCCCTCTTGTGAGTATGTGTGTCTGTCCTGTCATGGACTGGCATCCCTTCCAGGGTATATCCTGCCTTGTTCTCATTACTTACCAGGATAGGCTCTGTTTCCCTACAGCCCTGAATTGGATAAAGCTGTTAGAATATGGAAGAATGGATAGTATGAAGGGCAACTTATACAGTAGTTGTATTATAAGTTGTCCATATAATACAACTTAAAATGTATTATATGGGCAAAGTTACTTTTGTCAGTGATGCCAACATACTGCACATAGAGACAATTATATTAACAAGGCATTAATGGTTGTCTGAATATGTTTGTAATTCAATTGCTTGAGGATTTTTCAGAAGGCAGTAATTTGAGAAACTGTATACTGTATGTTAGTGTCTTGAAATAACACCTCTCCAAATAAGATAATGCTTACATTTACAATACAACTGTAATAATAGCAAAGAAAATGCAGCACACTTAAAAATGAAAACTGGGAGCATTTAAAAAGAGGACAAATCTAAGAAGCATAAAGATTGCCAAAGAAACAGAAAGTTCACTATGTTGTATTATATCTGTGCACATCTTGTACATTTTGATAAAGGAAAGCACTATTAAGAGGTTGGGTTATGTTTAATTGAAATGTTATGGAAGAAAAGATTTTTAAAATGTTTGTACACCAGATGCAGCTTTTTTACTCCTGCTTATGAGAAGCTGTTTTCCTTTTACTCAGAGACTAAAATCTGCAAGGATCAGCATTTATGGAGTATCAGCCAGCAATGCAGAGAAACTAGAATACTGTACATTTCAATCCACCTCATTTTTTTTTCGCCTAAGTGGGCACTTCACTTTCACTCTGAACTGTTCATTATAATCTGTTAGTGAACGTTTACTTTTTGTTCTGAGACATAATGATCAACTCTAAACCAAAGAGCACATCACAGCTTGTTCTGTAATAAAAAAAAAACACAGTCCAGAATTATTTTCAGGTTTTATGTGTCTGTATTTAATTGATGGGGTAACTAAGGGCGTTTCACAATTCAATACATGATGTCACTTTCACAAAAGCACTGACAGCAGAAAATGCTATAGTAAAGGCTGTGCCATGCAGTCGAATATAAACTTGTTACATAAATTAAGGGCTGGCAGTCTTGGCTCTTTTAATCTATTCAATTCCCTTACTTTATGTTCAAAATCTTTGTTCCATCTAATCCTTAATTATTGAAATATTTCATCAGCACCTAGATCAATTAAGGTTCAATTCATTAATGATGTTGGAAGGATTGAAGTCCTCTGATTGCATGGTGTGGTAGATCCAAAGCAGCCTACTGTACCTCTTCCCTAAATAGCCATTGCATTAGAGGCACTGCTATAGACCAGTGGTTCCCATTCCTTGTCCTGGTGACCCACACACCTACTGCTTTTCATTCCATCACACCTTCCTTAGATAACTGAAGCCTTAATTGATCTAAGGAGTTGCTCCCATTGAACATTTGTATTTTGTTTCAGTTACAAAATACAAGGATTAAAGCTGCAACATGTTTAAGAGCTGTGAACAAATTAGTTCATTATTATTAGCAGGAGTGGCATTAAAGTCCACGAAGATTGTGTTTGATTGTGTAACTCAGGCTGGAACAAAAACCGACAGGTGTGTGGGTCACCAGGACCAGTATTGGGAAGCACTGCTTTAGACCAAGGTCCTGGGGTCTGTGAATCCGCAGATTTTCATTCCAACTCAGCTTATTTGGCTTAAATGGGCCAATTTACCAGCTTCTCTCAGCTCTTGAGGTGGTGCTGCTACAAAATGGCCTAAAAAACAACCTGGCCTTCCAGGATCAGAGTTGGATGACCCTGCTTTGGACTAAGACATTTGAACATTGCCAACTCATTAGAAGCTGAGGTAATCCACTGCTAAAACACATAAACTGCACAGCACTTAGTGAGGAACTGAAATATTCAATTTTTCAAATGCATGTGAATTTGAAGGAAAGAATGTATGTAAAAATGGCATTGAACCCACCACTCTGCAATGCTTAATTTAATTAGGGTAGCCAATTGGCTAATCAATTGGTTAATCAATGCTTTCAATGTGTATTATAAGACAACACAAGCTATGGGACATGGGTGACAAGTAGGAGTGCCAGACAGATGGAACATCCATCCACCCATTTTTCTAACCTCTTTATCCAATATAGGGTCGCAGGGGAGCTGGAGACTATCCCGGTGAACTATGGGCAGAAGGCAGGATAGACCATAGATGTCCATCGTAGGTCACGTACAACACATAAAACACTGACACATACACATACACCCACATCAGGTAAACTGCAGGTTGAGCTCTGCAGCCAGTCGGTTTGATTCTGTGTTATGAGATTAGATTAGATCCTACATGCAACTGGCCCAGCCTCACCAGAGCTGGGGGTAGGGCTGAGCTGTCCAGGGTGTGATTTACAATTCAGCAGTTGTTCCTATAGCTCATCTTTCTATCAGTGACAACTGCTACAACTGCATCAGTCTTTTGATCAAAATACCCATCCTCACAGCTTTATCTGATACAGGGTCGCAGGGGAGCCTATACCCTGGAAAGGACACCAGTCCATTGCACGGACACACACTCACACTGGGGTCAATTTTCCCAGAAGAAGTTAACCTACCAGTATGTTTTTGGACTGGGGGATGAAACTGGGGCACCTGGAGAAAACCAAGAGAATACACATAGAACACATTAACTCGAAACAGATAGAACCCCAGGAATTGAACTGAGGCTCCACTGCTGAGATGCAGCAATGCTAACCAGTGTGCCACCCCAGATGGAATTTATCTTTTATTTAAGGTAGCTAATAGAAAATGTAAATGATTTTAAAAATGGCTTCATTTCAGTCCACAATATAATTCAGCATTCTATTAAGATTGTCCAAAACTCCTCAATAACAAAGCTTTTCAGTCCTTATCCCAGAGAGCCAGTGTGTCTGGAGGTTTTCATTCCAACTCACTGTTAATGAGTTAAACAGCCGGTTACAGGCTACTGGACCAGTTTAACAGCTTCTCTTATCTCTTTAGTTGCTCCTGGTTTAAACTTGTTCCTGGACCAGGAATGGAGATCTCTGCCCTCAAAAATAATAAATCCTCAAAAGGCAACCCTCAAAGTCTACCTAGTAGAGTTTTTCAACACTGAAACACCAACTGGACGACACAAGTGGAAACTATGGGTGAAGTGCATTTAAGACTGCACGTTTCGACAGAAAGGGTTGTGAGAGTATGGAACAAGATGTTAACCCATCCAGCCAAAGCTGATAACATGCCTTCTTTCAGGAAATATTGAGATGAGATCCTTGGATTGCTTGCATTCTAGAAACTGAAGAATGAGCTGAATGGCCTTGTCTTATTTACAGTATGTTATTATACAGTACATGTTCTCTGATCAAGACTGTTGAACCAGCTCGTATGACTCTTAAATAGTGGTTACTGGCATATTATTTGAGTCTTATCATTAGTATCGCTCCTTACCTTTCATGAGGAGTTAATTAAGAAACTTTAATGCAAAAATCTATATCTAGTAAAAGGAGGGAAAGTTAATAACTTAGATCTAATTAAAATACATTAAGCATGGAATTACACTGAAAATAACCAGGATTGTAATGTTATGCATGGACTAGGAAAATGATTTCTGTCTTTCATAGAGGAATACACCAACACCTTATGAAAGAATGGCTCCTGGTTATATTTTTAATGTATTGTTTTGTGAAGGATAACCACTCATTTATTTAATTCAAAGCAATGGCGATAAAAGTGTAATTGAAATGGTTCTACAGTATTACCATTGTCACTTTGTGCTTTTAAAGGCATTTGATGTGAAAACAAAAACAAAAAAAAGAGTAAAGAAATTTTATTTGAATAACATTAGAGTTTATGTTTCAATGTTCATATTTTTCTTTTAATAGAACCAGCAACTCCCCCACTTTGACCTGGCATGAGATTTTTTTTGTCTTTTTAATATCCCCAAATATGGAATAACCAAATCTTAAGCAATTCCTTAAAGCAACATCATCGACACCAGTGTGTGTTGAGGTAAGGTTGGTGTGTGAAGTTCCCTACACAATGTGCACTTGCCAGAGCAATTCACTATTTTTTGTGCTTAATGTAGATGCAGTGTTCAAAAGTTAGCTTAATTTGTTATATGTGTTCATTGAATAAATGGGTAGTTCCAAAAGATTACATCTCTTTTTATATATGTTCTAACAAAGTTAAGGTATCATAATTCCTTTTTGCTGGGATTTGACAACTACATATATTTTTATAAGTACCTTCAAAGTGCAGAGTGGGTCATTTACACATCAAAGCTATAAAATTGCTCTCTGCATGTAAAATTTTAATAATCCTGTCATTTGGACAAACTGCTTGTTCCAGAAAAGTTTCACCCAAGGCTAAAAAGAATCAAACTCCAGCATATCCAAAATGCAGCCTTATACAATGTACGTGTTTAATTTGAATTGTCCATTTTACAGAAAGAAAGTATTTTGCTCTTCACAGTATCTGCAAATCTAAAAATGTTCAGTACACAATGAGTACAACCTTGCAATGTTATTGTTTAGCAATGCATTCAGTGGTTTCACTGCAATTAGACATTAATCTCAAAATATTCTCTGTCCCTCAACTTCTAATTATATACATGTATTAGACCATCCAATGTAACATACTGTACACTATGACTAGATTGAAAGGTGCCCATATTTATTTGTTGGTACAAGTCTCCTGTTCATATTAAAGTACAAATAAAACAACCACATTTTCCTCTAGGGGCACTTAGATGCTGTTATCTGTCTTAAAGCCAGATTCACTCTAAATTTATTTTGGCATTTATCTCACTGTCTTCTTATTCTGGATGCTTAGCCATTCCAAAGGAAAAGAGGTAATTGGAAAAAAAAGCATAATAAATGCAAACAAATAATAATAACACTTTCAAATGGAGTTTGTTTCCTTACAAGAGAATAATATATGGAACAAAATAATAATAATAATAAGAAGAAGAATCATCATGATCATCATCATCATCATCTGTATTTAAAATAACCTTATATCGCACCATTAAAATAACTTCTCAAAGTGATTCACAGTGAGAGAAAAAAGTTAACAAGGAGGTAACAAAATTAGCAACTGACTGAGTAAAAGCCCTTCTGAAGAAAGTTCTGAGTCTGGATTTGAAAGAGCTCAGGGAAGGTGACTCTGATATTCTTGGATATAGATTTCCAGAGCTCTGGGGTATAGCAAGAGAAGACCTTGTTGCCCATAGAGTGTAAGCAAACTGGGGGGACAAACAGGAGATTTGAATGAGATGAACTAAGGTTGTGAGATGAGGAGCAGGGAGATAGTAAGTCAGATACTGTATTTACTCAGGTGCCAAGCTGTGAAGATCCTGATAGGTGAGTAAGAGGATTCTGAAGTCAACAAGAAACCTGATAGGAAGCCAGTGCAAGGACTCCAGGACAGGAGGAATGTGATCACTTGCACACAACCTGGTTAAGATTCTGGTTGCCGAATTCCGGACATACTGTAGATGACTTTTTAGCTACAATGAGAGACAAAATCTACTGTCAATACTTTTGAGATGGATGGATGGATACTTGGATGCACACATGGGTCATTTTGTAAACTTTCTTTAAAGACATCTATTCTGAATTCCAGATTTGTGTCCACTGTTAGGATATTGTACCACTTCACAATCCATTAAACACATATTTCCAAACTAATGAGTATGTCATTGTTATTATTTTAATTTTTAATGTGTATTGTGTTATGTTAATTTCTTTAAATGTATGTACCAAAGTTTACTTGGCAAATGATTTAATGAGAAAGCAGACAATGTTTATAAGGTATTCATGTGTTTTACCTGTGCTATTCTGTCAGCACCCATGAGGAATTTGTTCCCAGAAATTTGTTACTAGAAATTGTCATTACAATTGCACGTGTCCCTCCACAAATACCCATTTGCATGGATATCCTTAATTTACAGTAAAAAAGACAAATCATACAGAATGCACATTCCCTTTTGAAATAAATAACACTTCAGTACCAAGTACTGTACAGCTAGACATACAGTATACCCATGGGCCAAAATACTAGGAACACCATATGAAATCAACTCGATTGTAATGATTTGATCAGAGGAGGGCAACCCACAGACCTCAACAATAAATGTTTATGAAAAATGGTTGAGCATACAATTCGATTCACAAACCATGAACCTAATGATAAGGTCAGCTGAAAACACTCATGCTGGAAAAATGGGACGAGAAGTCTGACTAATGAGTGTATTGTTAACAACTTCTTCCTTCGTCAGGAAAGCTCCTTCTCCAAACTGCCATGTCACTGCACAGGAAATAACAAAATATCTATTTTCCAACCTCAGGGATTTATTTCTCATTGAAGTCATTTCGATTTTTAGAATCTGGTAGCATCAGGTTATGATATGATAACATCATTATCATGTTTTAAAACACACATCCATGACTATTTACTCAGTTTCCATTGAGTGATGGAATGCAGCTGTGCCTATATTCCAATATACTGTAACTTCTGTTTGTGAGAAGTTCTAATTCTAAAACATAACTTTGCAACTTTCATGTTTAAGTATAGGCAGTGTATGGCATTTTTACAAACTCCTCCCTATTTTATTTCTGAACTTCCATCTGTACTGGTGTTTTCATTCTTTATCTCCCTAAAGCATTCCATTGTCTCAAATGTCCACTTACAGTACCATTGGTGTCAAGATGGAAGGATTTGATGTGGGCGAGTCATTTGAGGCTTTAATTTGCCACCTTTGCTGATATAGCTATGACTTTTATGTACATTTTATATAGCTTTAACTGTAAAAGGAAGCACTACTGTTGCTGTACTGCAGAATGTCATATGACTGTCTTAATGGCTGATGAAATATAGACTGCAAGGGAAAATCCACTCCAAACAAAGAGTGACAAAATGAAAGGAAAAAAAAAAAACATGGACGTTTATGAGTAAAATGGACCTAGAAAGGCCCAGTAAAGGTGATTAGTGTTTTGTTTTTCAGTATGATAACCTGTAAAATTGACAGATACAGTATACAGAATTAGACATACTGTAGTTTTACCTTTTTAGTATAATTTCGTACTTTATAGGTTATATACTGTACATACAGTATAGACACTTTATATACAGTACAGTATATGTTATCTTAAGTATATACAGTAGGATATAGTTATTTATAGGATCGAGAAAGACTGGCTTATGACTAATAAGGTCCCACTTCTCAAGGATTATAGAGAACAGGCGCCTGCTGTTCTTAATGTCTGCATGAAATAGAACTCGGGTTTCAGAATTTAATATGGTTCTTATTATTCTTTACAACATATTGGTTAATGCCAATGTAAAAACAGTGCTCAGAAAACTGCCATACCAATTCAGTCTTACTGTGGCAAGACAATCTGTTCCAATTCATTTGTAATTTTTAACGTATAAAGAAATACCGTCAGCGTGAATTATGTGTTAATTAAAAACACATCCTGTTTAAGTTTCCTTTCTAAAACAAAAAAAATATTTTGACCGTCACTGTCCAATGTTTTAGATATTTACTATTTGCAAGTTTATGTATGTTCTTACTACAGTAGCAGAGTAGCAAGCATATTAAAGCTGCGCAACTAATGATATAAGTGGTTGTTACTAGTGAACTATCAACCTTAATAATGACTTATTAACTTTCAAAATGTCGTCGCGTATGATAACAGGCCATTCTGATAATAGTCCGCAGCTGTTTTAAAACAAAACAACACGACAACAGATTACCAGGATATTAACTTTGCTGATATATACTTTTCTGGTGGTATATTGCTATTCGACATATGAATATATATCCCACCCCCTTGATTTAGATATCCACCAATGAGATGACAATGAGGACTACGACGGCATCTAGCTTCTCAAATGAAGCAGGGTTTTTCAGCTAGCTATGATGGGCGCTGCTTTTGTGTCGGTGCCATCACAGCGGCTGGTAATAATTTTGGGAGGGAGCCGGCTCTGAACCATTGGAAGAACACAAATCGATTCCCACTGGAACATAACATTATGCCAACATTTCCTGAACAAGAGGATTAAATTAAAGCAATGGTGTTCTTGGGAAGGGTTGTAAAACTGCAAGTTGCAGTTCTCCGGAGAGCTATATCGTCTTGCGTTGCTGTCAAAACAACTAGTACGAGCCGAGTGAAAGTACTTGCTCAGGTAAGTCCGGAATACCTGTAGCTTACACTATCAATCGAGAAGAGGAAAAAGAAGGAGTGATTTAAACTAGAACAAAGAAAAACCTGCAGATGCTTTTACAAGTGTTCAAAAAATTTAAAATTAAAAGTTGGCTGCGCAGTTCTCCATATTGAAACAGTTCTTTAATTTGCATACTCAGAAGTGATCGCTAGAAAAGTTGCAACGGGACTTTTGTTTTTTATAGTTAAGCCATGTAACGATAAGTGTTGGTGTAGGTTTCGTCCAGCTCTCGGGGTGGAAATACTTCAGCTCAGAGCGTTTGGTTTGTGTACTGTACAAAGATGCAAGAACCACGGGCACAACTAATTTTCATATCCGTGTAATAAATCATGACGTTGCAGCCGTGGTGAACACATTTTGAGCCGATCTGTAACAAGTTCGAGTTACATGTGGCTGCCGTAGATGAGGGTTTCGATCGCTGTGCAAAAAACAATAATTGTTTTTCATTCACTGCCATGGTGTAATAGCCTACTTGTACAGTTTTAACGAGAAAACGTTTTTTTCCCCCTGTATTACAACTTTACTCCTACACGTGTTAGAAATCGAGTTCAGTTTCTGTTTTCTGTAGCGATTTTGAATGCATTTATCACAGTTGAATATGTACATGAATCGATGTACTGCTGACAATGTTTACAGTTTTCGATATTTACTGACACCCCTATTTACTAATATTAATATATTTATACTGTAAATATTAATATATTTATACTTATACTGTATATGTTGCAGATTTGGATGTCTTTTTTTTCCCCAACTCTTAGGACGCCTTGTGTTATCGCACTATGCGCTACAAATGCTGGGAGCAACTGAATATCACCTATTCCAGATCTAACAATTCCATGTTCAGGAAGCATGACGAGAGCGATTCAATGACGCTTTGTTAGAAGAATAATACCTTATATCTGCATACCGCTTTTTACTTCAAATTACTAAATGACTAAAGGGTTTGGGGGGGTTTCAGGAGAACAACAGCACGTACTGTACCATTCCAAACTGGAATTTTAGACAGGGCAGAGGCATAACACTCCCTCTTACAAACATGGAATCGTTTGTATTCTTGTCATAGGATTGTTAATGGCCAAATAGTCTGCATCTCCATTAAGGCACCTTCAGTAGCACAGACTCATGTCACCATACTGGGATACTGGGTTTGGAAATTCAGGTAAGAATGTCACCCACTGGTCCACAAATATCACCTGCAGCAACAGCCTGAATTTCCTAAGAGGTCTCACATCCCTGCACGACCCAGCTTTGCTTAGCTTTTAAAGTCTGGCTACAAGGTGCTAATAGCACTGTCATTAACATTACTTTAGGGTCTTCCAGAATGCATCTTTTATCTTTTCAAATAATGAGTAATATTGGATAGGCTCTCAGTGTATTACCCAGTAAATATTGTACTGTATAAAAAGGCTTGTAAGTCGCTTTATCAGTATTTGATCATGTTAGCATATTTTACATGATGACATATTCCACATCGACCAATGCAAATATTAATTTAATCTGCATTTACCTAGGCATGATGTGAATCGTATGATAACTGATGGGTTTTATTTGCAGTTTTGCATTTTGGAGAACTGGAACTTTGGAAATCTGTTGTGACCTTTTATTTTTGGGTACTAAGGCTTGGAGTCCGTTTACATGTAAACTTGTGCAGTTATACACAAACCAGTAGACTTACAGTAAGTAGCTTAACTTGGGTGTGGTGCACTGTAAATACCAGGTGTGGCTCACAATAGAACTGTTTGTAGGCCTTGCACATTCATTAACTATGGCAATGGTTGTAACATCTTGTACAATTTTGCACACGGTTTTTGTCCTTAAAAAGAACAATACAACAGAATAAAAGCTGAACTAATGTGATTTCTGTAGGATTTACTCGCGTAGTAACTGATGTTAAGGGGAAGTGATTCATTGGTGTCTGACTTGAGCAGTGTCTTGCAATTAACTTTTATTCCTGTTTTTTGTTTCCAGATTCTCTGTAAAGAGATATACTCTTTTAACTGAACTAAATATAGAAAATGTAATAATACTTTTTTGTCTGTGTCAGCTAACTGTATTCATACCTGGCTTGGAAACTAGCTGAGATAAGACCGCTAAATGAAATTAATCTCTCTCGCACACATACCTGTATATCTGCTTCATTATGAGGCCTATTGGATTGATTAGGCAGAGAATATCACTCTGTTCACAGTTTCACAGTGAGCGTGCTTAACTGTTGAAACTCTGTTTATGGAAACTTGAAATTACAGAGTGTCAGTGTCTCATAATGTCATTAGTTGTAAATTACGGCATAAAAGTTCATTTTAAATATCAACATTTTAGACTTCCAAAGGAAGGAATGACTATACATTTTCTGGGAGTGTTAGGCATCTTATAAACTGGATTTCTTATTGAACGTGAATCAAATAGTTGATATGAATTGCTACAGTATAGTATTTAAAAGAGATTTGGACATTTGATGAGATCTTTAATTCTGTAATTTTTAGGTTTTGAAATGGAAATAAACTGACAATAAATGCAAAAGCTTTAAAATATTTTAGATACACTGAAATCAAGTTGAGAATATTAAAAAAAAAAAATGAATGCATGAGTACCAGATAAACTATAATATAATTATGTAAAACACCAAAGGAATTTGGGGTGGACTCCAGTGATTTTCATGTATCTTGATTATTTGAACAATAAAATTGAGGTTTGGAAAATATCTAACATTTATTAGAATAACCCAGTTGGCTAATTGGGTACATTAATCATGACAGGTGAGGGACACAGCTCTCGTATATATTATTGCATTTTTCAAAATGATTTTGTTCACCATCTTACATTTCCTCTACCACAAATAAAAGTGCCTCGCATCAGTCTGATGGAGTAGTTTGGACATATAGACTCCGAGGTTTGCAAATGATTCAAAGATTTTTCCTACATGGAGTCTCTGTAGCGGAACAACTGTGTCTCACAGCCACCTGTAACAGTCTGTGCTTAAGAAACCAGATAGAGGGACTAAAGGTGCAGGCATTTTACAAGAGACAAAGAGTGTACAATCTGCTACCTTTGTATTTGAGTATCATTTTTGCTATAAAACGTTCATACTTTATAGATACATAATAAAACATTCATAATGCTCAGCACATAGTTCTAAATATCTTAATTGCTAGATTCGACTAGTTTAATGGTTATGGTTAGACCAGGTAAAGTACAGTAAGGTTAGAATTTCCTATACGATCGCAGTTGGCCAGCCTGTAGGGTTAATTGTAAAAGGGTAAGGCAGGGCTCAGTTTCCCTTAAAGGTGAAGTTAGAAGTTAGAAGAGAAAAGATCATATTACTCTATGGATAATATGACCTTCAAAAGCCTGAAACAGAATTAAGACTGGATAGTTCTCCCTTATTCGCCTGCCCATACACAATGGCTTTTGCCTTGCGCTCATTGCTGTACAGATTGATCTTTGTGAATGTTCTCAGCCTTCTCACCCGTCTTTGTGAGAAATTACTTTTCTCATTCACGTATAGCAGACATCCTAGATTGTCAAGCCTATAGAAAAAATTGACATAAACTGACTATATATCCTTTACATAAGAAATAATATTATTTTACCATGAAGAAAGATAAAGGCAGGGACAAGAGAGACGGGGAGAGACAAAATAGTACAATACATTAAACAGAATTAGAAGCTGGTGGAAAAGAGTGAAGTGTAAAACGGGATTTAAAAGTGCTGACTTGCTGCGAGATCTAATTTAGGATGAGAAATCATTCCTTGTGTGGGATATGCTTACACACTCCAAACATGCATTCACTGTTTGGTATGAAATGACTGCCTTGTCAGTTTTCACCACCAGTTTAACAAGACGGATTCAGGCTGGTTCAGGGTTCCCAGGTTTCAGTGTCTTAAGTTCTCTATTTACACATTTCTGACCTGAAGCAAGAAGAGCTAGCATTGGATCTTTCGTTCACAAATTGTTTGTTTAGTGTGCTTATTTGCATCTACAGTCCTGCTAAATAAGTACTATATCATACATTATACTATCTTGAACTGTTGCTCCACAAATATCCTTGCCCTTTTCCCAAACAGTCCTGGGAATAGGTGTTGCTTATCTTTGTCATGGTGAATAAAAAAAAAAGTTGTCATTGGTGTGGAAAAACATGAGTCTATGCAGGTAGAGGTTTTTTTTACATTGCATGGTTCTGCCCTAGAACAGTTCAGTGTTGGTTTTTTGCTGAGTCTACTACAAATGGGCAATCATCAGATTTTGTTCAGGTATCGGTTTTTTTCCAAAATATTAAAGAACAGCTGACTCTTAAATGGAGTGTTTTATTCAAGTGAGCTTATTAACTATTCAGAGTGAAGTGGCAGGAGGCTCAGTATGAACTCTCATCTTTTGAAGATGACAGGCACCACTAAGTGCCAGAGACATCTTTGATGTGTTGTGTAGGCTCTGTTTTCTGGCTGCATAGAGACAGTGCTGACCAATGGATTCTGTATACAGTAAATATTTTTGCTCATAGAACCTAGACGCAAACAACCTTTTCAGCACATTGAAAGTCTCCAAATGGCATTTCATGTTTTACATTAGCCTACAGTGGCTTAACCATGGCTTACCTTAAGTAAAAACACACAGACTCCAAAAAAATAAAGAATTAGGTTGGGTTTGGTCAGTGCTATAGGAGGTGGTGTCCTTTAGATAAGACTTTAATCCAGGGCTCCAAATACTTGGTCATTAAATGTCCTGTGGCACTTTCTGAAAAAGTGGGGGAGTTAACTCCAGTAAAGTTAATCCACATAAAGTTTCCCTTAATTCAATCGATAGAAAATGAATTACTAACTTTCAGCTGTGCCCTGGGGCAGATAGCTCATAATAGCTTCCCTACGTCACCCAGTTGGCTACCATTCATAAGTAGTGAATGAAGTGGGTCTTCCTTTATATGTAGAATGTTTGGGGTCCTTTGAGGCTAAAAGTGCTGTATAAATGGTTCCTTGTCCTTGAAACTCACACATGCTGGTTTTCATTCATTTTTAAATAAGTTGTTCTCGAACAAGTTGCTTGACGGAACTTTTGTAAGCTTTTCTTTCCTACTCAAAAGCTGGGATCTTACATTTTGTATGAAGTAGTTAAAAAGTGAACTCTAACATGTTTAGAAAAATAATAAGAGTTCACATTAATCCTATCATTAGGTCATTTAAGGATTGAATTATGTAAGCATAAAGAATAAGGGGTGTGTGTAATGCCTACAGCATTTATTCTTCCTCCATAATGACAGAATTAGTTTTGGAGAAGAAAAATAAAAAAAAATTAAGAAAAATTGTGTGTAAGAACGTGCTTTGCGTCCTCTTCTTATTTCCTTTCCGCCACACCTACTTTTATTTCTCTTTTAGTATTGATATCACTTAGTCACAAAGTTGCACTTGTGAAAGAGTGTTCATATGCACAGAGATATTCAAGAATTACACTGGTATTTATTTTATCTGAAGATTAGAGCTTATGAAAAGGTTTATAGTAATAATACCCTGGTTGTATTACCTTAGAGGTTTGTGTGGATGTCTTTGGATGTTACTCAGCACTCAGTTTGTGTGTCTCAGGTGCTGCCTTACGTCTGAAAACAGGAGTCCCCTGTTCATACTCAGCAAGTCCTATACCTCCTATACCCATGAAGGAGTTAATTCCCGTAACGCTGGAGTTAACCCTACCTCCAGTGTTTTACATCTAGTTCGTGAAGCACCCCTGTGTGTTCTGGTTTTCATTCCAAGTGAGCTTTTAATTAGTTAAGCTTTGTATTGATTAAACCCTTACTCCAATCAATTCCTCCATCCTTAACAATTGTTTTCATCTATGATTCAGCCTCCCACGTAATCTCCTAAACTATATGTGTGTCATTTTCGAGAACTTTAGTGAGCAGAGCTCCATTTCCACTTGGTCTAAAGCTGTTGCTCCCCTGTAGCTTTATAAACAGCTCTTGTTGTGTTTCAATTAGTGATGTGCAGACACAAGTGGAAATGAGACTGTTAATCACTGTCATAATAAGCTTTATTAGTGCTAAATGAGAATAGGTCCAACCAAGCCATTGAGGCAGTCAACCTAAATGAGAGGAAAACCTGGAAACTGGCACATGTTTCATGCTAATTTATGCTAAGCTTGTTCTACTATTTACAAAAAGAAGCAGCTTTAAAGTACTGTACTTTTACAAGCAAGTAGTTCAATTTAAGAGTGTGATGACAAAAAGTAGCCTGGACTAAGCTACAGTACCAGTTAGAATAAAATCCAAAAGGCACATGGGGCCAGGCCTGGTAAACGCTGACCTACCCTGTCATAATTCTGACTGCACATACCTTTTACCATCTTCTAAGGAAGACTTGGGAAGCATGGTATTTGTATGTCTGCTTACCTTTTTATTTTTAATCTGATTTAGCAAAAAAAAAAATAGAAAGTGGTCAATTTACATTCACAGGTTAGACTCTTATGAGTGGGCATAAGAAAGCCTTGCTTCTTTTGCTCAGAAAAGGATTGTAAGAAAAAAAAGCAGTGGACATAACTGTAGAGCATGCTTTCTTAGGGCTGTGGCTTAGCATCTACAGTACATGTTGAAATAGGTCTTTAATCAGAGTTAATATCTTAAATATGTTCATTATAATTCCTTCCCTGTCATGCTTTCCAAAGGAAAAAACTTTGCTACATCAGTGTCAAAGCTTGAATGCCTTGGTGTTCAAAGAGTGTAATTCTGGTATTGAAATTTCTTTTGTTTCCCCTTTGCTAAAATCTAGACACAGAGTTCTGTACTTTCAAACGCATACAAAGCAATGGGGATTTAAAATGATGAAGTGCTCTGGGTATACTGTAGGTCCAAAATAAAAAGCGACTGAAGAGGGATATAAAAGCTTGCAAGCAGTGTTCCCCATTAGGGTTTGTTAACTAGATTTACCACTTGACTTACTGTTCTGGTCTCTGAAATTCTCGCATCAAAAGAACTCGTCCGCTTTGTCACACCAACTCCGACTTCTGCAGCTGAGTGAGCCTTTCCTGTCTTCACAGTGTTTAAGTGATTTGTTGAGCAGCTACTGTAGGTTTGTGCCTTTCTCCAGCATGGACCTTAGTTATCTATTGTATATTACAGAGAAAATTGTTGGTGTAATATGAGGCACTTGTACATTTCTGAAGAGTCTTCACTATAAATGTGTCAGTACTATTAAGGTCTCAATAGAAGACAATCATTATAAAATAATGTCCCACAACCATATGAACTGGTGTTTTCATATACAGTATCTTAAAATATAACTCCTATTATGATTGCCTTGGGCTACAAAAATTATTTACCTACCCTCTCAAATTGAGGTGTTAATCTTTATTGCTTTGTGAACATGCAAGAGATTGTGCTGCAAATGGTGTGATACTCTAGGCTTTGTTTTCCTGACTACTGAATTTATCAAGGCTTTAGTCTAGAGAAATTATTTTTGTTTTCTTTTAAGATGATAGGTATCAGCCTCCATTAGATGTGTATAAAAGTGAGACAGTGGTGAGAGACTCCAAATGTTATGCATAAACATTAAACTGAATAATGTGCATTTTAAGTACATATTGTCACCCATTTATGTCCTTCAAAGACTGTACATTATTGACAGTTGCTGATGAGACCAGTAGTGTATATTAGTAATCCCAATGTAAACTGCAAATGGTTTACCTGATAAAATTAACCTAATGTGTTGTTTAGATTATACTTTAATCAGCAACTTCCATGATGTTATCTGAATTAGCTCCCCATACACCTGATAAATAATGTCCACTCAGTGTTTTTTTTTAGCTTGATATTTGATTTCCTCTCCCTGTTTTTTGTAGACCATTTGTTTAGATTTTGGTATTTTTTGGCTTTTCTTCTTTCCTGTCACCAGAATTCCATTACCAAGTATTTGAAAAGTTTCTATCTTCCTAGTTTCCATAAACACATTTGTCTTCAGTGGCCTTTAAGTGGTTATAAAATGGGAGTCAGAAGATCCAAAATATGCCTGTGCCATCAACGCAGTTTAGAATTCAGAACACTACCATGGAGGTACTTAAAACATAAAAAAGGTGTGTGATTGAAGTGACTGAAAATAACCATTAAACATGCATTAGAGCCTATTGCAGTGATTTAACATTGCAAGGGCATTCTACGGTTTTATTTAATTAGGTTGACATATTGTGTTTACTTAGTTGTTGATGTCTGAGAAGTGTGATTCAGAGCCCAAAGAATTTAAAAAAACTAGGATCTGTTTGGGGAGGGATGCTGGATTGCTGACAATATGTGGAAATAGAAAGGTTTCTAATATTAAATGATGCCTTGTCAAGATGTGGTGTTAAAATATAAAGGTATAAATGTATATAATACATGTTTATTGGTGCTTGAAGTGAGAGGGAACACTTTTGCTATACAGTATATTGTGCTGTAAATTAAATGCAATTGTTTTTATATTTGTTTAGATATACATGTATATACCAATGGTAAATCATTTGAAACTTTTGAGTCCATGAAGAATTATGCCATATGTAGTTTTTAGATCTATGTTTCATTATACTTTTGATTAATGTAGGCTTGTAAGGGATCCAGATTTCTCTACTCTTATACACACAGATCTAAGAATTTTGACAGATTCTAAAAGTTTAGACCCTTTGTGAAAGATTCTTCTGTCTTGCAGTGCAATGTGTAGGACCTTCTCTGGTAAAAGAAGCTAGAAGTTTTAAGTTACTTGCTCATGCAAGTGTTGCTTCAAATTCTTAGTTTCTTTTTAGAAGTGTGACAGTTTGATTTAAAGTGCAGAATAGTTACAGTAAAATATTTTAATGTATAAATATATACAGTAAAACATTTGTGAAAATTGTGTATTTGCCATTTATTTAATTATTATCCTGTTTCACTTGTTATTAATAGGTGGAATACAGTCCTTCAAGCATTCAAAGTAACTCTCAAAATATTAGCTCATAATGTACTTTTGAAATTGAATATAATAGCATTTGAGAGCAGACACTGTAGGCAGAACCCATTGCTTCATTGAAAAGATCTAAATTCACTGCTATTGAAAGTGTAACACGAATCTTATAGATATTGTAAAGTTTTTAGACTTATCCTCTCATGTCATGTAGAGTGAAACTAAGTCAACAAAATGACAGTCAACATCTTTTCTGAGGAAAAACTGCTCAATAAATATTGTGAAATACATATACCTATTGAATGAAAGAATAATTTGCTACAATTATTTACTCATATTATTTATTTCCTGCAAGAGATACAGCAAATGAGGTTGCTGGAGGTACAAGAGGTCACCTGGGTGATCCAGAATTGTCCTGAGGAGCCTTGAATGAGTGTGGTGTTGGATATGTACAGTACTTGCAGGTGATGCAGCGAGCTCTGTTGCAGGGGAAGGTACCTGGTTTGCATGATTGTTGAGGGCGGTCAAGGGATCTGGGGGTTACGCAGATTAGGTGGTTGGTGATATGAGATGATGGGGCGGTCAGAAAGGAGGGTCCCAGTGGAGGGCTCAGCCTGTAGGATGGAAAGGTTGTCGTTAATGGTCATGGGGATAGAAAGTGTGTTGGGGTGGAAGGGAAGCATCAAAGGAATGCAGTTGTTAGGCCTGGGGTTCCTGATCGAGTTGATGGTCTGGGGGCTGTTTTTGGCTCGGATTAGGGCCCTGTCAATAACATGGGTGGGATATCCTCTGTTGATGGAAAAAGTAGTACTTTTTAAAACGCTGTTCAACGGTTGTCTTCCTACTTGAGATGACTTCTGTAGTGAATCCATTCCAGTGAATTCTTAGTTAGACCAGTTGTGAATCTTCTGTAATTTGACTTTTAAAGAAAATGAAAGGATTCTCTACTACATAAGCATTCAGGCCTTTTACTTGTTGTGTAATGTACACTATCAAGACAGAGGTCGTTATCTGAGAATTCCCAGAAAGTTGTGGGGAATAAACCGGTGCCCTCAGCCACCTGACTATTTGTGAGAAGCCTGTTGGGTTTTCACAATTTTCTCTTGACCAGAGAAAAAGCCAGGAGACTTTCTGTGTTGGTTTGATCTGTAGAGGGTTGATCCTCTGTGCATACCTTCTCGCCAGAGGGGAGAGGGAGCAGATGACTGTGAAGTGACTGTGGAATCATGAGTCATTGAGAGAAGTTTTGTAAGAGATTTAATGTTTGGAAGAGTTTCTTTAAAATCTCAGAAAGACTTTTTGAGATGCCGTTAAGAAGCTTAGCTCCCTTACTATTGTTAGAGAGGGACTGAAAAACTTCTACAACTGCATTTGTTTGGGTATTTTCCTGGGCCCACGTGTTTTAAAGATCCCATTACAGCAACCCAACCTCTGGATGTGTCACAGTGTGTAATCTAAGTGGTTCAACTTGGCTTCACTGTACAGTAAATGCATCTGTCTCATTTAGCTCCCTCGAAGGGGTAGTGAATTTCAAGTCACACGTCAGATAGTGATTCAACAAATTAACCTTGAAGACCAGGAAAATTTCTGACCAAATCAGAAATAAACTGGTAGAGATGCACAGATCAGGTGAATGTTATTTATTGCTTTAAATGCAGTGAAGTCATTAAGACTTCACTATCATTAAAAAGTGAAATGTGCATCACGCCACTCAGACACTACCTAAATCAGCCCACACTTGCGAAGGATTTACAATCTATGAAAAGTTGAACATTTTGAGATGCATGCAAAGCATTTTGTTTGGTGCAAGCCCAGACTGTCGAGCATTGTGGTAACAGCATCATGTTATGGTGTTGGTTCTCACAAGCAGGGCCAGGGGTGATTAATCAGGATTGAAGAAAAATTAAAGCTGCTTGAGTCACTTAGGAATCCAAACTTCCAAATTCATATTTTAGCAGGACAGTGGCGATAAGCACAAAGCCACAATGAAGTTGTCTGACAAGAAGAGAGTAAATATCCTTGAGCCTTTGGTCTACAGTGCCGGATTTCCCTACGAAATTTTTAGGGCCTATGAAGGAGGAAAACACTAGTGACTAACGAAAAACGAGCTGAAACAACATTCTTGCAATTGACTCTAGGTGCTCCAAATCAATAATCATATACTATCTAGCGGTTGTTCTAGAAAATAGAAGTATCGAAATGATGGTCGCTTGACTCGCTCCATCAATCTCGTGGTTTAGCATCAGAATAGTGTAGGGCCTGGACCGGTCGCTTTAGCGGCTGCACCTCCCTTAGCTATGCGCCCGAAAGACCTTGTCCTTGTAACCCACCACATACTGAAGTACCTCTCCTTTGTCCTTACCCTGTGTGTTTGTAACTTCTTCCAGGAGTTTCAATCTCTGTCTGTCAAAGTCCAACTGGGGCGGAGGTAAATAAATGCGTTGTTGCTGGCACATTTCGGAGTGGAAGTGCCTAGGGCTTACTTACACCAAAATCTTTCCCTGTTTGCCCAGTCAAAGTCCTAACTTGAATCCACCAAAGAAACTTAAGACCAACCTACAGAATCAACATTTTGTAACAAATTTGTGAGAACTACAGTATGGCGCCTTTATCATTATAAATGGACACAATTATACAATGATGATAGAGAACGATCAATAAATATTGACAGCAGTAGTTATTGCCAAAGGTGCTATCAAAGAAGTTCTTAGACTTAGGGGGACAAATACAGTACTTACACCGATAAATTTCACTTTGTACTGGGGCAACAAACTAATGGGACTTTTATTTTTGGTTTATTCCATTCATACATTTGATCAAAAGCATGCCTTATGTCCAAGTGGGTGATTTCATGAGTATCAGGACACTTGTACTTTAAGTACATTTTGGAATGTACAAATTCAATATAATTAGGTAATGAATGCATGAGGTCTGTGACCCATTGAGCTCATCAAACTCTTCATGTAATCTTTTGAGAAGACATTGCTCTTGTGACTTTTGGGTATTGGTTCTCTCAGCTCTTTGGGTGAATTGACTGCATGCTTTGGGTCACTGCTGTGCTACATGGTGAAGTAAAGCCATTCTTTAATATCTAAAGAAGCGTTTTATTCTGTATAAGCAGACAAAATGTTTCTGTATATACAGTAGTACTTCAGAATTTATTCTTCTGCTGCCAATATCCGTTATCATAAAGATGAGTGAGTCGGTTCTAGAGGCACCCATACCTGCCCAGGACATGAGATTACCTTCACTGTCTTTCGCAGATGAGATGGCGCATCCCTTCTTTCTCCACATTTTAACCTTTTCTTCACTTTGGTATATGTTTACATTGGCCTCCTAAATCTTCCTGTTCCAAAACTATATTGGTTCATATATGTGTCTCCAAGTAACTTCTACTCTGCCTTTTCTATTCTGGCTCTGATGAGAGACTTGCAACATGCAGTGTGGCTTTTATTTTCCTTTCTGGTCCTGCCACCAGCTTGCCAAGCAGCCAAACGAATAAAAAGAAGTGCTCTCTCTATGTTGAGAGTAAACACAATTAAATCTTTCTCCACCTACCAAATAGAAAATGTCATAAAATACAACAAAAATGTTTCTTTTGCTTTGTGTATACCTCAGATATACACCAACTGATGTGCTATAACATTTTTTTCTAACAATCCAAAATACAAAATCTGTATTTTGTGGAGTTATAGTCTTGCGAGTACGGGGATTCAGCAAAACTAGCATTTTAATGTGTAGTATAATAGTGCGCTACCATTTGAAGCCCATTAACGTAAACTATTAGAAGGAGAAGCTGTACCTGATGTTATCTGTTCTGTCACATTGCCGATTTAGATAGTACTTTTACTATTAGGTTTAAGCAGAATTCACAGCTACATTCGGCTGGACACAGTGGTCTATTTGAGATAAAATGTTTGAATACCAGGAATAGATGTTAACGTTTTTCTGCATATCCCTAATGCTAATGTTGCCAAGCTTGTGGGTCCATTGTAAAGCATATCTAATAATTGCCACAACTGAAGGAAAATGTGAATGTCAGAATCTAAAGGCTGCTTTGATTTGATTTCTGTTCAACGCCCATGATACATTCCAGACATATTGAGAGCTGCATCATACATCTGATTTTACAGGCTAGGTAAGGGCAACTGGCTTCAGAATAGTCCATCTTGTACAGCTTTGGCATCTCAGTTCACGCCAAGAAAGTCTTCATAAGAGGCTTCATTTACTGTGTTTGGTAACACATTACTCCAAAACAGGAGGATTAGCAAACACTGTAAAATTTCAAAAATACTATACAGTATTGGATTGAAGTAAATGCTATGAGAGCACCTGACATATAATATGTAATCTTGATAAGTGCAGGGTTTTAATTTCTGGTTGTAAAACCCTAACCTGTCGATTCACAATTGGAAACACTGAGCAAGAACAGGCTATTTAGGTAAATAGATTTAGGTATTTATGTTGACACATTGTGTACATCTTCTAGAATCTAGACAATGGGGGAGGCAATAACAAACACAAAGATAGTGGTAGGTTATATAGGGAAAGTGTATAATTCCTGTCAAGGGAGGTTACAGTATGTTAAATTTGTATTATGCTCTAGTAAGACCTAATTTAGAATATTGTTGACAATCACACACATTCCATTAAAGAAACTGCTGCAATGAAATTAGTCTAGAAGAGAATCCAGGTATATTCCAGGACATAAAGGAATATCCTACACTGATAGGTTGAAGGAACTGGATCAGAGAAAGAATTGAATTCTGAGGGGATCTGATACAGTATATCCTCAAAAGCATCAACAGAGTCTAGTCGGCACACCTTCAGAATAAACCAGGAAACACGAACCGTAAACCCCAAGTGGAAATTACATGGAAGTGCATTTACAGTCATTAAAAGCACAAACAGTACTTCTTAATGCAAAAGGGGGGCTTGGAACAAGCTACTCAGCTGTGTTGTTGAAGCTGTTTATCCTTGCTTTTTTCAAGAAAATGCCAGATGAGATCCTTGGATCCACAAGCTACTACAGTAAGTACCTAGTAGTTAGTAGAGGAAGGGTCTCTTCTCGTTTGTCATCATTCTTATGTTCTTGTTTAAATTATACCACTTTTTGCTCTTTTCCACTGGCCTTCTGTGTGCAATTGACAATAATTGAAAAATGCTGGGAGCAATTGTGTATACTGAAGGCTGAGCAAGCAAGTGTTGTATTTCATTCTGAATTATACAAAATATCAACTTTGTTTACCTTATTAGCCATTTGTGTTAATTGTAGTTCATCTTAAAAAAAACAACTAGGAAATGTCTAAAAGTTTCATTTGACAGGTCTCTGTACAGAAAAATAAAAGTACTCCTTTGACAGGCCCCTCATAATGTGTCTGTGGAGAGTGGAAATACCAGCCATATTGAAAACTTAATAATCAAAACCTGAATGGACAACCTTTGGTTCTAATTATTTTTTGCAGTTTTGTTTCTGACATTTAACTTCTGGCAGCCATGAAAATGTTTGGTTTTAGCCTTCAGCATTTCATTAAAAATTTACTTTTTAATTAAATGTACATCATTCGTAATTCAGAAAAGTGGGACATCATTGGAATGTGGTGAATACGTTTGCAAGACACTGTTTATCAGAATCTACATCATTGATACAAATTGGGAAAATCATACATCCGTATACAGATCTTTGTGGTACTCTGCTTATTTCATCTCCTCAGTTTGAACTTCCACTACTTATCTGCAATCTGTTTTCTATCCAATATCCAGTTTGCAGTGTGTGCATTTCACTGAATGCCAGCCATCTGCAATAATGACATTTTTATGAATAAATTAATCAGTGTTTTTACTTTTTGATATCAAAATATACCGTATCATATGCTCTATACCCATTAGAATTTATAACCGGTTATTTAAGCAAGTGCTACTTTTTATAAATCCAAGTTGGTTATCTCCTAGAAACATATTGCTACTTCTGTTTGATGCTTCTGATTTAGTTTTAATTTTCCAATTAGCGGTTGTCTAATGTAGCCTTGTAGATGTATCTGTAATCTAATGCAATGTTTAACTCTATCAGTAGATACATATTGTATGAAGTCTCCCACTGCTAAAGATGGAGGCGCCCACTCTCAATCCCTAGGATCAAAGAGTATTTGATGGTTTATGTTTCCATGCTGTCCAGTATACTGTATATAGGACAGACTTTATTGAAAAGTTTCCAAAAATAGAATTTCTTTTTTTTTTTTCTTCTTCAAAGACAAAGGCCCGTATGCACTTTAATTTTACGGTTGATCAACTTGCTTGTCTGAAGAAATAATTCCATTGCAAAAACAAAATCAAAACATTTACAGGTCTAATGAGACACTTTCAGTTATGAAAGGTTGTGAAACGACCCAGAAAGAATGATTACAGCTGTGAAATTCAACAGGATAATAAAGTTGTCATGTACTTTTAGACTTGGTCATTATTAGGCACGTATTTCCCATTGGCCATTTCAATTTTCAAGTGATTCCTGTTAGTCAGCCAGTTGTCCATCAATTGAGTGGGTTTCAGACATGTATGACATTGAAGGAGACTGAAGCTTGGCTAGGATAATGAGCAAGACACTCATAGCCGACATATGCCTTAGCATTTGTGCTGTTGCCATATAAATACTGTATTTGAGCTACAGTAATGTCTCATAAACAGCTGTATAAGCATAGGGTAGAATAAATTCTGATGGCCTTTATAAATAAAAACTACAGATTGTTTTGATTTCTAATGTTAGAAAATGTAAGGTGGATGCAGTTTTTTGGGGGTTTTGAACTTATAGGTTTCTTCCTCCCCCCTTTATTTTCTTGCAAACTCCCATTTTTGTACTTTTTTGCATTTGTTGTGTTGTTTTATTGTGTACTCAAAACTCAATTAAAATAGCTTTTTAAAGTCAGCTAGTTTTTTTTACAAAGATGTGGCATTGTACAGTAGTATAATGTGGGTGTACCTTCGCAGCAAAAAAAATAATAGTACAAGTTCCTTGCTTCCTTGACTCCAAATATGAAGGAATATGTAAACATAAGGAGATTAGCTAGGTCAAATAATACTTTTTTGACTTTGAGGAGGTTTTCTGAATCCAAAAAAAGAGAGGCTGTGGAAATGAGTTTTGTAAAGTTTTGCTGTTGGTTCTGCTGTTAGTGGTGAAGTCTTCTAATATAAGGATTACAAGATTATCTAGAATCCGAAAATGTGTGATTATCATATAAAGTCTTCCACTCTCCTTTTAATTATAAAGAAGACCTGGACATTGCATGTTTCCGCCCTGCTTGATAAGATGTTTTTTGCAGAAGCTTGTCTAGTGATGTAACGCCTTCATGGGTTAATGCACAGTTGTGGAGAGAATATTGCATGCCTCCCTCTCTTTTCAACACAGTGTATTTTGAAATGAAAAGATAACATGTCATGTGAGACATTTCCTGTGACACAGCCTACACTGCTCACAACAAGACGGGCCTGTACTGTAAGTCTGTGCATGTTGAGACAGACTTTGAATATCTCTTAAACATTAAAAGGAAGAAAAACTTCACATACAGTATGTCTATAAGATCTGCCTCCGCAACAACAGGACACTAAGATAATGGAGAAAAACGTTCCGACTTCAAAGAATGCAGGAGCACATAGAAAAATGAAAGTACTTAAGTATGTTATTGTACATTGCAACTTTCCTCTTTGTGGTACTTCAGATAAGAGCTGTCTTTCACCATCCGGTCAGCTGTGCCTAAGAACTTGTCTTTTATTTTAAAGACCATTATTCTTCAGACAGTGCTATTGACACCAATGCTTCTCATCTGTAGTGTAGGGTTTGAAACGGACAAAGAATCCTGCTTATTGATATAATTCAGTGTAAATAAGAATTAGGGATATTTTCATGGGTTCACTGCTATATTGTCATTTCACGTGTGCTCTTGATTTGTTTTCACCACTGTTACCACTTTCATTTGAGCTTAATTCATTCCTTTTTCTCCTTTTGCATCTGTGAATTGCTAATGCGTAATCTAGAGGTCTTGTGTTGAACAAAATAAGAGGTAAATGTGGTCCCATGGGGAAAATGGGAAGCACAGTAGCAGCAGCTAAAAGTGATAGAGCTGAACAAATTCAATCAATTATGAATTGTGGAGGGAAAAATAGTGTAAAAATGTCATAGGAAATCTTATTAAAAACATACTATGGTTGCATAGTTTAAATCTTGTGCAGCTTCCCTGTAAACAAATTTAAGTGACAGGTCTATTTACTTTATTTTACTGTGTTCAGCAGAAGTGAATTTGGTGCAGTAGTTTTCTTTTTTGACAGCCAATCCATTAATTCCAGTGATCAACCCGAGTGCTGTAGAAAAGAATTGCTGCATGGGCTTTTTGCATTTTTGGTAGCTGACTGACACAAATTTTACTAAGTCTTCAGTTCCAAGGACTTTTTACAGGTCACGTGACCTGTTCTGGCTGGTTTTAACTTAGTTTCAGGCTTTTATAGACTGGTGATAGAACTGGTTGTGGCTTTCTCAGTGCTCTTATGAAACCACAAGTGATGTTTAACAACTGCTGTTTTTGTCTATGAGAGTAACAAAAATACCTTTTCCAGTTGTGTTTATTGATGCAGTTATAAATCATTCAAATTGGAGTTTTTATACATTTGAGATTTTGCATTTGCAAAACAAGATTTGAAATCACATCCATTAAGAAAGATCAGAAACATTGTTTTTTTTCTTCATGTAATTATTTTTTTAATTAACATTAAGTACAATATTTACTCATTTCCCTGTTTTCCATCAGAAGTAATAAAACTCCTCTCATTTCTTCAGTACAGACTTACTCAATGTGAGTGAACAACACGGGTTTCAAATAAATGTGACTTTTTTTCCCTAAAATGTCCTATAGTGTGGTACTGTATTGCACACCTAAGCTAATGTTAAATGGGTGATTTACTTTGTCTAGTCCTTGTCAGTGGCAGTGTTGTAATAGCCAGGCCTTAGCCAATGTAATACCTCATTCTATTACATTATGTTTGGCCAATACCTCAACTAGGGAAGTCCCCATCAAGTGACTCTCTTAAAGTGCTGTTTCAGTTGGATACTCTGACCACACTGTCTTTTTTTGCACTAGCACAGCATAATCTAACTTGCACTTCTTTCCATATTTTCCAGTTCTGTAAATGAATGAAACCAAGTGTGATTTACTACAGTATATCACACTTGTAAGGGTATATCAGTCTCCTACTAAAATAGAAGGTTATTTGGATCCTGTTGAACCCTCAATCAAAAGACAGCATGTGATATTTGTCACACACCCAAAAGTGCTCTATCTAAGAGTTTCCATCTTGTGTAGATAGAATACATGCAATGTATCAGTGACAGATGGCTGGGAGGACTGATATGGTGTGACGTACATTTTATGTTTTAGATTGATTATCTTGAGTGTTACGTTTTTAGAGGATGTAAATGTAATTTCAAAAACTTCATCCAAACAGGACTCCAATCCATCTTGTCTCAGTCTCTACCCCAATAAAGGTGACTAGGGGAGACTCACTTTAGATAAGAGGAGATCATATGCAGAATACATGAGACTTCTTGTAGTAACTGCTTAAATGGCTACAGTAGATTAGACATTGGGTCAGAAGGATAAACGGTATCTAGTGGTGCCTTTGGGTGTAAAGATGTTTAGAGTCTTAAGAATCAAATTGTAGGAAATTCAGGGATTAAATAAATATCCCTCAGATTTTTAAATGGGCTTAGGCCATTGTCATCAAAACTCTTACCAACATTTAATGTAGATTAAAGTGCATGCGTTAAGAAATGAGGACCCATCAGTACGAGGACTTGGTGAAAGCTTAGGAAAACCAGAACTGGAGACATACAGTACATATACATGCATATATCCTGTGCAAGAAATAGTCATTTTTATGTAGTTGTCAATTCATCATCCAGCTGTGAATTCATACAACAGCTGCACCTACAAGGCCAGAAATCCACTGTTTGTAATCCACTGCTGAAATTCTTCTGAGAGGATGTAAAGCTATAACTTCTGTGTGGTCCCTCAGTCATGCACTTCGGTCAGTGATCTTTGTGATAGGTAACACAGTAGTTAATCATAACTGTAGTATATCTACAGATAGACCTAGACCTTAAAGATCTAGTACTCTCAGCATGGGTTTGTTTGCCTGCTTTGCATTCTTCGTAGTCACTCCAGTTCAGCATGGTGGCTTGAATAGAACTCGTCCAAACACCACGGTGTAAGAAATCATATTTTTACTCCCTGCTGGCCTGCAAAGACTTCAACTGCGAGACAAATCAAGTTGTTGATATTCTGAGTAAGCAAATGTCCTTTAGTACTTAATTCCCTTTTTTTTTGTTTTTTTTTAATGCAGTCCATTAATTAGTGCCTCACAAATGGAGGTTACCCTGAACTTACCCTGCAATTTTTTTCTAGAGAATATCCACAGTATATTGAATTTTCTGGTTTGGGCCTCAGACTCTTATTCTATCCTACAATCTCCCGCCATAGTTACAGAACTGGTCAATTTCAGGTACTGAAATTGGACGATGCAGGACCCTCCAGCTATATTAGTGATAAATAAGAGACATACAGTAGTTGTCTGGAGAAAATGGATAAAGCAAAAGAAAATTATTCAATTTCAGGATGTCTGCCAAAATCTAATATATAGAATTGAATTTTGTAATGTTCTATCAGATCATTTGTGTATGTGTATATCAATCAGCTGAAATTGTTTTATTTGTGGGTGTCTTCAGTGAGCCCTGAAACTGAAATTTATTGTAATAAGTATTTTAATAGAATTACTGTATAGATTAATTCTTTATTCTTCATTTTTCAATGTAAAATAATTTAACATATGTTGAATGTCTTGCAAAGGCATACTGTAGATGGGAAAGAAAATGAGCAAGAGGAACCTGCCCTTTATTCTTATCTAATTGTAAAGAACTGATTGAGGCAATCTAATTAGGCAGTAAGGTTCTTGACCTAAGCCATAGCATTTATTTATTCTGTAATTTGCTTATTAACATCTTCAGTAATTTTCTGCTGAATTTTTCACTTTTTTGTCTTAATTATTTCACCAGACCATAGTGATAAACATAACTGAATCAAACAGACATGTCAGGTTGATTTTATTTTTTCCCCCAAAGTGGCCAAGGGTTTTAGAAAGGTATAGTTATATTTTTAGATATTTGGACTAAACTCAAGCATAAGAGATTCATTTTTCAAGCCATATAAAATGCCTTATTCAGTGCTAGGCTTCTAAGTATAGCCTATTCAGAGGATGGGTACATTTAATTTTCATGTGTGCTAGTGAATGTACAAATCATGTAGGATTTTTTTTTTACTTTTGTTTTGTCGGAAGTTTTTTATGCCAATGTTATATCTATTTCTGCTTTCTATTTTAAATCAGATGCAGCGGCCATTTTCCTGGTATTATACAGTATTCATGCTATCATTCCTTCTAGAATTACTGTCAATTTATCTCAAATTTCACAAGATGCTGACTTTTACTTAGTTTTTAGGCATTTTTTTTAACCCTGCTCTCTAGGTCTTTCATGATGCTTGAATTGTTTTGTTCCTGCTTTGCTTTGCCAATATTACTACTGCCCACTGATTAGTAACATGAAAGCTGGCACATGCTGTCTTGTAGCTTTTTGATCGCAGGAGTTTTTTGTTTTTTGCACCTTAACATGTTATGCTTCCTAAATACAGTCTGTATAGTGTCAGTTCTGCAGATGTCTGTTATTTTGGAAACATGATAAAAAAAAAAACTCATAATGAAGAGTCCCTAAATGGGCACAATCTGTTTTGTGTAGATAGACCCATGTTTAAGTGTGGAATCTTTTCAGACAAAAGAAGCTACACCTCAAGCCTCTTGAGAACAAAACGTACTGTATTTCAAACACTTGTGTGGTTAATTCATAACAGCAAATAAATATGTACTTACCTTTCAATAGTATTAATCTTACATGTCATTTGAGATTGGTTAAAATGACAAATTTGGATACAATAACAAGTATTGTCGTCAATGTATTTGAACCCTGTTATTATGAATATTTTTCCTCGTAACCATACAATACTCTTATAATATACTGTTCCAATTTCTAATTGTTTTACTAAATTCAAACCATTTTCACCTAAACTACAATATTTTACATGCTTAGTTTGGAAAGTAATTTGTTTGAGTGGTTCAGCTGATTTAGTTAAATAAAGTATTATTTGCTAAATGAATATTAAATTAGCAGTTTAGATATTACTTCACAGCTTCATCTGCTTCACTGACAATCATCATCCGAGTCAACAGAACAAGAATAGTCACCTTCACCTCACAATAAATGTTGTCACCCTTTTATTGTAATGAAATGCCTTCTGTACAAGCTGCACAAAGATGAGCTAGAAGACAAACTACTGTATGGCAGTACTGTGAAAGCATCAGTAGCTGACATTTCTAAGCACGACCTATTGCCGGAGTAATTTGACATTTCTGTCTCAATAAGCAAGCAATTTCAGATTTGTCTGGAATCCACTCTGCATTTTGTCATTGTGTGTTGGAGTTATATCTTTTTTTTTATTGAAAGCTTTGAACATCCACATAAGCCTCATAATAATGAAAACATTTGTAAAATTCACCCCTCACAAAATGTTACAAACTCCATTGTCCATCCATCCATTTCTCTCACCGTTTCTTCAAATTCAGGGTCACAGGAGCTGGAGCCTATCCTGGCAAGCAACAGACAGAAGTACATTCCTACCACACCCACATTCATACCAGGGCCAGATGTCACTGACCCATTACCTTGTCTCATAGCACACAGTGCACTGCCAACCTTAGCAAGACCTACTGACCTGACTCTTTTGAGTTTCCAGGTGGTTTCATTATTATTGGTAGAATGTATCATTATTGTAATTGAGCTCATTTTCGATTATCGCTATGACGTGAAACAGTATAACATTGAATCCAATTAACAATAGTGATATACCTAATAAACAAAGGCAGAAAAATAGCTTGCCACTGAAAAGCTAAGTGCTAAAAAGTGTCAGAAACGGCAAAAACAAAATGTGACCACGTGTAAATCTCTTCATGTGTACCTACAGCAAACAGCTCAGTGGCTATTCAGAGGCAGTTTTATTAAGCAGGCATGTGCAGAAGGGCCTAATTTGCAGTAATGGAGGGAAACATTCTACAACTACAAAGCTCATACTATCTTCAAAATAACCTTAATAGAGTGTTAAGAAGTATATGATATACAAGAAAAAGAACTCAGCCTAGATTAGTCATTGCCAGTGTTTTTCTGCATTGGTATTTGGTTTTTGTCAATTTAAGTTTGAATTCATAGAACTAAATGACATATTATGAATGGCAGAATGAACTTGCAATTATTCTGTATGACTTCACACACAGACGTCTTTAGAACTGCAGATGAGACAAGCATTTATGCTGTTCTATTAAATGAGAATGAATGGCAAAGAGAAGAAAAAGACCACATGATGTATCCACAGTTTTTGCAATTATGAAGGCAACACAAAGAAATTCAGATTGTGTTAATATAGTCAGCTCTTAACAGATGCTGTAATTTGATGTTGAAGAGCCACAGAGATTTACATTGTTGATTTAAAATGCCAAACCAAATGGAGTGTTACAATTTCCCTGTGCTTCACTAGACAGCGGTTTGGAATCCCAGTTGGTTTATTACAGTGGATTTGTAGTGAACCTATGGAGGTCATACTGGCTAGCCTAGCTGAACTAGTAGGTACTATCTGGGTATTTTGTCAGTAAGTGGGAAGCTTACTGCTGAGATAATAGGAACCGAAAAATCCTACAGTTTCTTTAGAGTTGACTCAGGTATGTTCTGCCCCTGTGTTAAAAGAGCTGAGAGTTTCATATAGGCACCTCTGTATGAATCGGCTCATAAGGGCCTTCTGTCAGAACATGTGATGAGACCATTGGTCCAGAAGTGAATTGAAATTAGGTTATGTTGAATTTAGCCAGGTGGTGTTATGCTGGATATCGGCAAATGACAAAAGATGGACCCTATGCGGGAGATAACAAGGAAGCCGGATATCAGGAAGCCAGGAACCGTAGTAAAAGGTAAAAAGTACACTCCAAAAAACCAGAAATACAATACCAAAATCAAGATCCAAAAACTGAAGTCCAAAAAAACAGGAAGCAGTCAAGATTGCAAAAGGCTCTGAAGTGTCTCACAAGAAATTCAACCCAATACTGAGCAAAGGTAGATGCAGACAGGCGAGTTTAAATAGAGTGAAGGGGAGACCTGTTTAACCCACGTCATCCCAGAGTGTGTGGAACAAGCCGAGAACGTGAAGGTGGGTCCTGTTCCACATTCCATAACTCAGGTTAACCACAGGGGGCTTAGGATAACCCCAAACTCTCTTAAAGCTTCTGCAAGTAATGCATTCTTAAGCCTTTGTCCCTTTCAGTGAAAATATCAGAAATTATTAATATTAAAATTAAGCTCTGGTTTAAAATAATATTTAGTCTTTTGCCATCTTGTACCAGTATTGTGTTTTCATTTGAAGTTAACATCATCTTTAGTGAGAAGAGTCTTACTCATACTCTGGAAGCATAACATACAGTATCAGACTAAGAAGCAAACATTTTGTTTAATGCAGTTGGCTCCATCTAGAATGTTCAACCAGGCTTCCTTGCAGAACTTCCATAGTTGGAAAGTTTTAAAGGATGCCGAGAAGGCTATGAGTACAATTGGGTCATTTCAGCCTTGTTCACAATGCAGATATAACCTTACAGGCAAGATATAATATAGGAATAGCTGAGGCAAAATAAGTATGCATAAGTTTCCCTGTTAAAATGAAAAGAGGGGAGAAATCTGGAGCATAACAACATAACAAAACATAATACAGACTTTTTTTAGTACTCTTGTCTGAACCTTCTTTTTTAAGTTAAGAGAAGCCTAGATCTTTTGATTTAATTGCAACATTGAAGTCAATATATTTTTCTTGTTCATATTTTGTCCACGTGGCTTTGTCCCTTTTGCACAAAGCTAATTTTGGAGACTCAACTGTGTACTATGTCTTCAGCCAGTACAGGGTGTTCATTCTCAGATCCTTTAAGGATAATCTCTAGGTTCCATGTAAAAACATAGAATTGTTATGTTACAATAAGTTGTAAATTAAAGGTTGACCAGGACTGGAAGTCTCTGTATATACTGTATGTGGCAGATAACAGTTCCCTATTGCTAGCACAATGTGACACAAAAAAGGCTACAATAATCCATTTTAGTACAATAATGCATTTTAATTGTTTTTGTGGAGGCTTCTGTGTGGAAAACTGATGGTCTTCTTTGGTGTCAGAGGCAAATCAGAATGAGTCCTGTGACAGAATGTGATGGATGATTATAGAAGGAGCATATTTAGACGTTTTAGAAGCCTCTACTCGCCCTGTACAGAAGTTTGTGATTTACTCTGCCCTATTCCAATGAGGACAATACATTTCCGAGAGGCCAAAGGGAACGCCACTGGGCTCATTTCCAATGTGCAGCTATTAATGATTACTATGGCTCTCAGAGCACAAATGGGTGTGGTAAGCACAGTCCTTTTTGTCTCTTATTTGAAGGTTCTATGAGACACTGAAGCTGTGTTTACTGCAAGAAGTGAAAATAGAGAGAGGAGTGTTTTCTTGTGGTGTGCTTTGGTCTCTGAGTATAAACTTTAAATTAAAATCTTCGCCAGCCAACTTATTAGATAGCACGAGTGCTTATAAGTGTAGCTAGGGCTCCAAAGGTGGAGATACAGTAGATTTGAGGGGTTTATTTGGGGGTGGACCTGGTAGGAGAAACTTAGCACGTGCCGAAAGTACATATAGAAATTAAACATTACGATGAAACCCTTCAGGAGGCTAGTTTTTCCTCAGTAAAAAGAAACTTACTTTATATGGCTTCCTAACAGTGCTGTCTTGGTACCACAAAATTTGTCTTACTGTATACGCTTAAGTTTAGACTACAGATATTAGATAGAGTGTAGTCTCTCCAAATAGACTACACTCTCTAAAGTGTCTTCAAATAATGAAAGCCAGCGTTCTGTTAACATTGCTCTCAGAATGAAAGATTTGTTAGAGACTGGTTAATAAATGAGGCATGTGAATTACATGGATTCAAAAATGTAATGTTGAAATTATTTATCTCCCTTTTAAAAACCAGCATAAGACCGAGAAGACAGATTCCTCTGTTCCTATCTGAGAAAATGAAGTGATTTGGTGCCATGCTTGTTTTAGGATTAACACCTTTTCATGTAGAATTTTTTTTTAAATAGCTTGGCATCCTGACTGGATTGATAATGTACTTAATTCATAGGAGCAGGCTTGAATCAATTACATTTAAAGGTGAGTGCCTCCTCATGGTAATTGCCTCTAAAAAAAGGTGCATTGCAAAAGAGCGAGCCTTGTAATGACAACTGGAGTTCATCCTGTCTGTTTGGAATTGTTCAGTGCCTTCTGATAGTATTGACATATATTGTGCACATTGTAATCAGTGTTGCTGTGCCCTGCAGGTGGATACTTGGATTTATTTTATTTCACAGTTTGTTAAAGAAAAGAGGTTGGAGCTGGTGGTAATATGCTGTAAATCCAGAGCTTTCCTACAAAGGAAAAGCAGAAGCAGTACATCTGGGCTTGACATTTCCGTCTGCTTGTTAATGTGATTTTTTTTTTCCCAATTCAGCCCCCAGTCAGACGTCTTGCTTGGATGCCCATCACTTTAATCGATCCCTGCATCTCTTCGTAACTCTCTCCAGGTTATATTGCTTCTCAACACGGCTTCCTGGCACCTCAGAGCCAAGACATACAGGCGTTGAACACAGAGGAGAGGGATGTAGATGATCAGCAGTTTAAATTCATTTTTTATGTTTGCTGCTAAAAAGAAACCAGTCTCCCACAAACAGTAAAAGAAAATATCATAATTCAAGTGAACTGCCATATAGCCGTGAATCCATTTATTTTACAACATCACAAATGATGTGGTACGGTCATACACTCTTAGCGATAGTGTTTCTACATTTTTGTTTTTAACTGAAACATTTGCATAGCGTGTTGTGGGCTATCACTTCATCACATAATCCATGGATCATTTTGTGGTGGCAAAGGCTTCAACATTTCTTTGGGGCAGCATTCAAAGGGAGAGAATTTGAAAATTGTATTGAATTGAAGATTTCTGATTTAAAAAAACAACAAACATCACGTTATGCAGCTGTTTTCAAATCTTGTTTTTTTTTCTTTTTGGAAAATATATCTAATGAAAGGTTACAAATGGGAGACCATGAAACCTATCCATCTTGGTAATAGCTTCTTGATCTGGAGAGCTCATCCAGCCTTTAGTTGAAAGAAGCCAGGGTATCTGCTTTGGAAAAGACCAAAGCTAAAAAAAAATGTGAAAATATTAATAATCCGTTGTGTGTTCAGACTTTTTTTTTAACCCTACCTGATGTGCAAGCAGAGTACTACTGTACGTCTCACCTCTCACCTCACATTCTGAACATATTCTCTTTCATTTCCCAATGGAAAAGAATTTGAGCTTTTAAATTTTGGCTCCGCTTGGCTTGTCTCCCAGGTTTCACACCTATCAGCACCGTTTGGCCTTGCTAAACCCTGAGATTGCACTTTAATTCCATTTTGCCTCCTAAACAGCATCTTGTTCAGATCCAGTCCTGATCTGTTTATGTCAGTTACAATTAAATACAAAATAGCATGTGGCTCAGTCACACTGTGATGAAGCTGTTAAAGGCCTGATGTCTTCACAGTATACCAGAAGATAAAATACTGTATTGTGAAATCAATAATAGCTTCTTTAAAAAAAATAAAAACAGACTATTATTCAGACCATTCATGTTTAAGGAAACTGCTTAAAATCACCAAATACAAGCTTGGGCACTATTTGTGGTCTCATTGCAGCAGTTCAGTGATTAGGTAGCAGAGGTAGAGCATCTTCAATAGACTAAATCGAACAGAATACATTTAGAAAATACTTAAACTTTAAAGCACAAGGACCTCTGCTGCTTCTGGATCGTATTCAGTATACTTGCTGGCCACTATCAGTAATGGAAACTGATCTTCAGGAGGAAAATGCTTATGTGAAATAATTTCCTCACTGATCCAAACAAATTGTCCATAATTCGTTTTTCCTATAAAGCAAGCTAATAACAGTAATTGACTTAGTAGCATTATGGCATCCACGGTAGATTGCTTCACTAGGAATTTATAATTCAGAGCTCTTAAGGATTCAATTTTGATTCACCTCTGTTGGAGAACTAGGACAGTAAGTACTCTACATTCAGCATGTTACCTGCAGGGAGAGCATAATATGACAACGCTGGCTCTGAGTGGCTTATCTAGACAAAGCAGTGACGTGTGCATGATGAGTCAGAAGAATGTGAGATTGCCACATCACTTCAGTCACCGAAATTAATTACGGAGTATCAGATAAATTAAAGTATTTTCTATTTGGAGATTCAAATACATTCAGAACTGCAGGACTATTATGAAATTATGAACAACAAGGGGTGACGGTGAATACAGGACACCATGCCTTATTAATAAGTTCATTTTATTTGACACGCTCTCCTTTAGGTAAAGATGCAAAAGCTGACAAAGTCTTGGCTCCTGTCTCTGGATTATTTCTGGAATGTATAAATCACTGAATTTTGAATGCCGTCAAGCCTGCTTTTATTTTGTAAAAGTAAATGGTTAAATAGTGTTTAACACAGGAATGTTAAAAATAAATATACCAATTTTCTAATACACCCCTGCCTCTCCCCCCGCCATGACATCTGTACAAATAGCTCAGCACTTTTGAATTTGGCTGAGGTTCTTGTTGTTAGCAGAGTAATTCAAATTCTGAACATTCAGTACTAGATCAAACTGGGGAAAAATGTCTATTTAAGAAAAATCGTGGCATGATTTATCACAGTCTGCCTGTTATGGATTTTTTCTGCTCTGCTGCACTTCGTTTTGCAGAGTTCACGGTATATTTGTATTTACCTTTCGTGATTTAGTTATTAAAACCTCCATAACCTAAGCAGGACTGGCAAAATAAAGAAAAACAGGATATAAGTATGAGTTGTTGGCTGCTCCTGACAGATATTTAGTTGTTCTCAAATAAGTAGAAAGTAATGGAGCACTTCTTTTTACCATTTTTACAGATATATTGCTTAGAAGGAGCTTTAGATTTGGGCTGTTCGATTCTGTTCCTGGAGGGGTTTTGGGTCTGTAGGTTTTCTTGGTCTTTTCAAAGCAGTAGCAACTGGGAGGGAGAAGAAGTTAATTTTGGTCAAATTAAGCCAGTAATTAGTTGATTTAAATTAAATTAGCTGGAATTTAAAAACTGCAGTACACAGGTCCAGTAAGACTATAAATAGACATTACTGCTATAAACATTGTTGGGCATGATGCAACGCATCTTTGTGTAGCCATGTTTGAGTCACCCCACATACAGCATATTATATTTAGATCAATCTTGATTGTTCTTAAAATAAGAAGTTGTCACAGTATATAGAAATTAACATCTGACGAGTGTGCATGTGTAAGTTTTGGAGTACTCGCATATCTATCGCATGTTTCCCTCTTCATTAACAGGAAATTGAAAGCACAGCATAATATCATTTTTTTTTCTTGTATGTTACTATGGCATTTTTTGTCATGGTAGAACCTGTATCCCATTGTTAAGTATAACACAATAGAATATAAATTGACAATGTTGTTGCTATTGGATATACAAACATTCTCTCATGCATTACTTTTTCTCTGGTCACAAAAGCTTTAAAATGATTCTGTACTTTTGCAAGGAAATCCAGACTTTTTTATTGTGTAGGTGATAAAGTGCAGTATTTTCTTTTTGTAAATTTTGTTTTTAAATTGTATCTAAAGTGTTTAAGATACTTCAACAGTTGCTTACACTAGTTGCAACAATATTCATTTTTAAACAATGAAGCTAATAAGTGCGACAGGTTTGAGAGTTTATTTGAGAACCACAAAGTCTGTGGCTGTGGCTCTGTGAGAATCGGTTTGAGGGAAACCCTGCTCTAGGCTGCACACTAGATGGATGTCTGTACATGAGCTTGCCACCAGCTATTGAAATAATTATTTTCATAATTGATCAGATGAAATATTAATCAAATCTATACGAATGTTCCTAAATCACTGGAGTTGCCTAGACCTTTCCAACATGCTGGAGTGTTTTTGACTGTTTTTAAGGGATTTTTTCTCAGCCCTTAAAAGAAACTGTGATCCCTTCTCGATCTCAGTTTGAGAGCTTGAGTTTTAAAGATTCATATAGTCTTTTTTACTATAACACAGTTATAAGAACATGTTTTGTTGCCCTTTGAATGGGTTTACTAATCCTTACTGCAGGAGAGTTGTGAAAAGAAAGATCATCTTCTTCTCGCAAGCATGAAAATAAATTAGCAAAGTGGGACAGAAGTATAATCTGGCACTGCAGGGTTTGCAGTTTTGCTCAGTGTTTCCTCTGTGATGCACCAAGGCGTACTGTAATTTTTAATTAAAAATGCAGTAATTAAAGAAGCAGCAGAATAAGAGCTTCATTAATTACCAAGGAGATCAATGGTTGAGCGATTTTAGAACCCCCTGTTAGGCCAACTAAGAAGAGGGAAATAAAACAATTTGGTCATATGAGGAGCAGCATGAAAATAAAATTGAATTAACTCAACAGGGTTGGTTACCACCCTGATTCTAACATCCCTAGAGTAGAGATGGGCTGTTTTTGTCCTGGAGGACAGGAGTCCCTCCAGGTTTAGTTGGTGTCTTTAACACGTGTTTAATACAAGAAAAGTATACAGTACTTAACTGTGTTTTGATTTAACAAGGAAAACATTTAATTCATGTTTCAATTAGGTCATGTGGTCCAAAGGACCCTTTGATAATTACATCTACTGCACTATAGCTATAGTTACACGACACCCCACCTGGATGATGTGATGGCAGCTATAGTGCACCAGTACGCTCGCCATACATCAACTATCAGTGAGGAGGAGAGCAGAGTGATGAAGCCAGTTCACAGATGGGGATTAGTAGGAGGCCATGATTGGTAAAGGCCAGGGGGAAATTTGGCCAGGACACAGGGGTTATGCCCCTACTCTTTTCAAGAAATGCCATGAACTTTTTAATGACCACAGAGAATCAGGACCTTGGTTTTGCATCTTACCTGAAGGTGAGTGCCTTTTTTTAAAGTATTGTGTCCCCATCACTATACTGGGGCATTACTGTAGGACCCACTCAGACTGCAGGTTGAGTGCTCCCTACTGGTCTCACTAACACTTCCTCCAACAGGATCCTAAGCTTTCTCAGGAGGTCTCCCATCCTAGCGCATACTTGCTTATCTTCACTGATGTAAGTCAGATGTAAGTTGCAGGGTGATATAGCTGCTGACTCATTAGGATATGTACCCAGGACAGACATTCTTTACCAGGGTGAGGCTGCCTTGCATTACATGTACTGTACCTTGGTGTATCTTTCATATGTAAAAAGATTCTAGTGTAAATGGAGGGTTTAACAGAAAAAGTGTTCTTATGAGATTCTGCTGTCTCAAGACTACTCTTTCTGGAGGTCAGAAATCTAAAAACCTTAGAGCACAATATGTTCACACAAGATCTACAGGTACTGTAGACACATGCCTAATTTTGGCCTCTTCCCCATGCCACACGTAGTGTTTGTAAAAAAAAAAAAAGTTTAGTAGCCCTACTGTTCTCACATTTCATATCCCTAAATGTGTTATATGTGCCATGAATTTGGCAGGCTACTCAGAATGTCATCATCATACTCTGAGGTGCTCTGATTCAAAGCCAGGGGCCTCATAACCTTGCCTGTGGTTGGTAAAACGAGGTTTTCTGTTGCAGTGATGGGCCCATCATGCCCTACCTCACAATAATGTGTCTGCTGAGTGTTTTGGGGCTCCTGTGTCTTTATTCATCGCATAGGCTCAGCCTAATAGGGTTAATATCAACATTCTTGTGTGGGCTGTGTATATAAATAATGTAATTATTACATTTTGTTTTTCTTTGAGCTTCAGGCACTTCATTGTGGTTTATTTGTAAAAATGGTACGTTACTGTTTTGATATAAAAAACAAAATATTTTCATTAGCAGCAACAAAAAACAAATGTATTAGTATTCTGCCGTTGTTTCGTTTATTTCTGACTTTTTAGAAGGCGAAGAAAGACTGTACATTTTAGTGGCACATATGAACAAAGTTGTTTAGCTTATTTCCATTTTTTTTACTTTATGGTAAGACACTTCCTGGATGATATACAGTATTTTTCACTCCCAGCTAAACATTACTGTTCATTTCACAAAAGCAATTTTGAAAGGTTAATGATACAAATCTATGAAGAGACAGCATCAAGTAAAATACATTTGTTTTCACCTCAGCTTATAAAATGAACTGGAGTTTATCTATTTCATAAAAAAAATGATTAACCTTTTAAATTGGAACATAAAGCTGTAAGCCACAATTTTACAATGTGGTAAAATGCAGTGAAACGGCATCCTCACGAGCAATGCATTTCGATTGTGTGAGAGGGATGATTACTGTTCCTTGAGAGTGTTGATTCCTGGGCACAGAGCATTTCCATTTCAGGTACTGTATCTAGGTGCCTGTGGCAACTCTCCTTGAACTGTTGTTTCCTTATGCAAAGCCTGCTGAATGAGGCGATCTTTCTTTTCAGCAGCCACTCTGATCATCGGAGAAAAAGACAAGTGCCCTGAGCTGTTTTCTTTTGGTTGCTTTCCGATATTCATTAGAGATAGAAGTGCTCTTTACTCATCTTAAGTTCAGAAAAGCTTGGCCAGCTTAGGTCACAGTGTTCCTTAGTATAACTGCACCCACTGGTGAAATAAGTTTCAAATTGTTTTATTTCAGTACTGATAAAGAATATGCTTTAACCTTATCCTCATAATCATAGGCATGTTAAATGATGATTTTTTAAAATAATTGTAAATCCGTTACCAATGGCTGACTGGTACAAGACAGTGGGTCGCACATATCAGTGTTTTTCATCTGTTCAGTTTCTGAAAACAAATGTAGTGTTAGTTTTTCAGCACTGGAGAAAACATTGAATACTTACAATAGAGAAAAGGTTGATATTGTTTGTTTACCCCTTGAGCTGTTTTTTTTTTTTAGGATTTAAGAGGTTAATCATTTTTTATGTAATAAATAAATTCCAGTTCATTTTATAGGCTATATCATATAGAAGGAAACAGCCAAAAAGCTAAACAAAGCAAGACCTACTCTTAGTTCCTGACTTTTGAGTGAAAGGTAATAAAATAATTGTTTCAACAAACTTTAGAATAACTGAGACATTCAATAATGCGTTTGAGATAATGACCCAAGTCTATAAATCTTGCATGAATAAAATGAAGATGCATTAAATTTGCATAACAATTTTACTTTGGTAAAACTTTCAATCGCTTGCCAAAATAGATGAAGTCCATCCATCTTCTAATATGTCTATTCAGTACAGCCTGAACAGAGCACACACAGACAAACACACACATTTATACCAGGGCCAGATTTTCCCAGAAGCCAATTAATCTACCTGTATGTCCTTACACCATAGGACACCCAGGCCCCAGCACAGCAAGGCAGCAATGCTAACCACTGTGCTACTGTGCCATTCTTCCATTTGGCTTTAAACCTGAATCACTACATCAGAAAGGTTGCAAATACTAAAACTGAATGCATGCTAATTTTGTAGCAATATGAGGCTCCTAAATAAAAATACAATGGAATGTTGTGTGACAGATTATCTTTTACGGGGGTTGTGTTTCAGTAGATTTGCTTTAACGAGGAGACTTGAACAGTTGTAGAATTTTGAAAATCTGAAACAAGAGAAACAAACCTGCTCGCAAAAATATTATCGGTGGCAGGCATGTGACAGGAATTCTTCATCTTTCTCGGTTAGAACAACGTTTAGAACCTTACACCAAGCATGCAGTTCAATCCCACACATGGCTACCCTCATCACAACTTCAAATGTAGGCAATTCTGCAAGCAAAATGGGACGAGACTTTCCTCTAAATATCTTAATACTGTGTTATTTGGTAGCAGTTGATACAGTTTTTTGGATAAAGCATGCACAAGGAAAACATAACTACCAAACTAGATTCAAAACTAGTTTAAGCACCTTTTCCTGATCATATTTGTTTTTACAAATGAGAAGGATTACAGTTGTTGTGTTCAGACACCAATTGTAATAAGGGTGTTTAAATAAAATAAGGTAAACAAAGTTAGAAATTAGGTCCTAACACCAGCTTGCCAAACAGAGCAAATTGATTGATTAAAATAAGAAAAATGTACTACTCAGGGAATGTTGATTATGGTCGTGTGCCTTCTTTTTTTCCTGTTACAGTATAGTTTTGACGCAAACCACCGATTTATTTACAAAAACAAATAGACAAAACACAATTAGAAATATTTACAACCAAATAAAAGTGAATACCTAGACCTGCTCTTTTATGAAATCATGACTTAGTGTAGGTCATAAGGGCAGCAGAAATGCTATTTTACATTTTGGGGTTAGAAAGAATTGGCACTGATGAGTGTATTTCAAACCACAATAAAAGTAAACTGTACAGAGTAACGTGTAAAACCTCCATTTTACATCACAAAATAGACAAACGTTCCAGGTACTGTGCTTGTGAGGTGAAAAGGCTGTGTTATAGGCTTGAGAATACATCACCTTCAATCCCATAGAAATATTGCTCTCAACTTTGAGAAGGTTTTGCCGACAAATACAACTTACGTATCATCTCTGCATGTAAATCATGTTGGAGCATTTCTGTGGTGAAATGTCTGCTGCATAATCTGTACTTACAGTATTGCTCTTACAGTACATCAAATTACGTTAGTTATAACAGTGATAAGTGAGCAGGAAGGGCTGCTTCATGTCACAGTTAGAGCAAACTCGCGCCTTTGCCTGTGGTGAGACCAAGGGTTTGCGACAACATGACAACTATACAGTGCTGTCACATAGATCACAACTTTGTGCTTAATTAGGAATTTGCGATACCATCAATTTATTTTGTTACCGAGGGTTAATAAAATGGCCAATGCTGTTGGCCTAAAACCTTTTTTGTTTGGATAGTAATGGCTCTGAGTATACAGTATATTAGTGAAGTCACTTTCCTACTTGATCTACTGTATAGTGGAGCTACTGGTACAGAATAGCTGCTCAGTGTTTCTCACTTTTCTGACTGTACCACAACTTCAAATCTTTGTTGTGCTGAATTCTCTGTGGTTGGATCACGGTTCAAACTCTAAGAACCTTTAGCATCGGGTAGCGTAGTCTTGTGTATAACTTGGACTCTTGATGCCATTTGAAAACGCCTGGACGTGTTTAGAAAAGCTGGAAAGCTGTGATCTGAGCAAAGGGCTGAGGCAACACAATACAAACCATCAAATTGTGAAACCGTTCTTTTGCTATGGTGCGTTTCTACACAGAGTAGATTATCAGCACTGAGATGGAAAACATCGTGCTTTGGAGGGACTGAATTTCCATCAGCTGTGGGGTGCAAAGGTCAGTGAGAGGTTGTGATCCAGCACCCTGCTGTGATAATTGAAAACCTCAGTACAACTGTAGTTGTCGAAATGCTCCTGCTTTAAATGCCACTGACTCCACAGCCAGCTCTGGGCACAGAAGCTGCTTCATTAACATATTTCCCAGTGACAGTAAAGACTTCACAGCCTAAAGAGCCACATCATCATCATCATCATCATCATCATTAAAGAAGCTAGTTAGACCAAATGGGGCGGAAAAAACATTTCTATTCTCCCGTCCTCAGTAAACACGAGTTTCAAATACTGCAGAATAGTTTAATACATCAACACTATTACTTAGAATTTCCATAAAGCTCCTTTGCAACATTAAACAGCATTTTGTTTGTTATTTTATACTCGGCCAAATTGGAATCACCGATTTGTTTGTGATTTGTAAGTCTGCTCACATTGCAACGGGCTATTCATCCACCCATCAAGACATCCGTCCTTTGCTATCTGTTATAATAATAATAATAATAACAATAATAATAATAATAATAATAACAATAATAAAACTTTATTTTATATACCGCCCTTAAAAGGTGTGCTTTACAAAACAATAACAAAAATGAAAAAAATACAACATATGCACAATAAGAACATGCAGTTACAGGAGACAGTGTATGGGGGTGCTGAATACAGTAGGAGCAGAGGGGTAAAGAACGGAACCAGTTAAGTAAAGGCTCTTCTAAAGAAGAGGGTTTTGAGGCTAGATTTGAAGGAGATTAGGGACGATGACTCTCTGCTATCCTTGGGGAGAGAGTTCCAGAGCTTTGGGGCATAACAGGAAAGCCCTGTCACCCGTAGAGTGTAGATGGGCTTGGGGGACAGATAGGAGACCAGAATTAGGAGAATGAAGGTTATGCTGGTAGCTTTACAGTACCTTAAAGGGGAGGAAGGGGGGGAGTTACTGCAAATTGGAACAGACTCTGTTTCACAGTGCTTTAAAAAAAGCCAATGATATCCATTTCATTTGTGTCTATCAGCATGATCACAAATAAAATGGCTGTGCTTAACATTCACATATTTTTGCACTGTGACTTCATCTATGGGCAGCATGATGGGGTAGTAGTAGAAAGATAATAATAGATTTTACAGTAGAAAAATAGCTGTCCTCTATTTGTAACAGTATAATTCTTCCTAGCAAAAAGATAATGGACCAATGCCCAGAGTTAACCCACTGTAAATTATTACATGTCATAAATGTCCTCTAACAAAAGCATCCTTTTTCCATTTTATTATTTAATATTGGTCTACATTCTTTTCTAATAAAAAAAGTTTGTTTGTTTTTTTTCGGTTCTGGGCTCTGATTCTATTTGAATTTCTTCTCCATAACAAAGTACTTTGTGTCCTTGTCACTTTATTGTATAGCACTCCCTAGACGGGACAAATCGAACAGACACTGTGCGCTTGAATTAAAACTTAACTGCTGTGCACAAGCTAGACGGTATGGACAGTGATAAAAAAAAAGACACTGTCTATGTCTGACGTGCAAAGGATGAGGAAAGACATAGCCACAAGCTAACTGAAAAAAAACAGTACTGAAAGATAAAGATTAGAAGGACGAATCATGCAATAGCAATGACAAAAATTCTGAGGTACGTTCCACTTAGACAGGAAATAGGGGGGCTTTATTATTTGGTAAACATTATTCACATATTCTTTTAAGAGGAGAATATTATTTTCTAAGGTAAATAGAGGTCTTACAGTAAAAAACTGAAGTTTAGATAGGGCTACTGTATTTTGATGATTCTATTTTTGCCTCTTTAATAGAAGCTGTAAGTCACTAACTAACAAATCTTGAAACTACTTGCAGAATCACTTGGGTGTGGAATTAGTTTTCATGAGGTGCCCATTCCAATAAGTTTTAAAATAATGCTGCAATTTAAGAAAAATTGCCTTTCATTTGAGCTTGTGGTTCCTAGATGTGAACTTTTGAATTACTAATATACAGTAACATAGACTTAAGTGTTTTGAATAAACAGTATGGCAAAGGACTTCTACTTGTCAGTAGAATACAAATTCTACTAACAAGGAGAAATGCTATATACTGTACTGTATGAATTACAAGAAGACTATTATGATCTAAAAGTATGTACACCTTCTTATGTCATCTGTGGCTTATAATAGTAAACAGTAAATAGTTTAACAGTCTCTGTAGAGAAACTATTGAGCAGCATATTTTGAGTTCTGTCTTCAAAAGTAGTGAAAAAGTGTGATCTCTTAAGTTATATGGTATTTTCTTTAGAGAGGGAAGTTTCAAGAGTTGTTTAGGTCTTCAAAAAGTAAGATTTGTAAAGCCTAGTTTCATTCAAAATTCATTTTTTTAAAATATTTTGATTATTTTTCTTATTAAAATCCTCATTGTTTATTTTTATTGCATTTCGTTTGTTGTCTATATTAAGTGTTTTTATCAGTGTTGCCTCTTCTAATTTTATTAAACAGGCATTAAAAAGTGTTGGGTAAACTAGACCAAGGAATGTGTAAGTGTAAGCTGTAGGGCTGCCAGTGCTATGCTACTTTTGTTTGTTTACACAGACAAAGCTTGTGTGGAATAACGTGTCCTGCAATAAACAAAATAAATTATATTCCAGTCTTTAGTGTCTCTAATTAGGCATTCATATATAGTTCAGTTAATGGAAGAAATAAAAGAAGATTGCTGTAATGCATTTCTTGGCAGTCAGCACACCCTGCTATTTTGTCCTATTTTTATCTATGTCCTATTTTATTATATTCCAGTTTAATGCCTCTGAATTTAAGTATTGGTTATTAAGATACTGCTATAAGCTTGAGCTTATTTTGAGCACAGTCAGCAACCTGTTGCTGTGAAATTGCTGGTATATTATTAAAGGCGTTTTTAACATCTTTTGAACTGAGCTTAATAGATAGTTTTGTGAAGAGTGATGCATTTACATCAAATAGGTTGTATTTTAGAGCTTGAACAGGTAAAACCGATGTTCTGTCTATCACTTACAGACAATATTGTAAAGATAAATAAGCAAACACGCAATTTAACTGGTCCCTAACAACTATACAAAACACATAAAACCAAATTCTACCATTAGCTCATTTCCTTGGCTAGTCTCATTTCTGTCCATGTTCCCTGTATCTGTTTCTCATGCAGGTGTCCCTACAGGCTCATTTTGTTGTTTGTCTGCTGCTCGATTTATTTTAATCCATAACTGTTGAAAAAGACACATGCTACAGTTAGACATGCCATTTGTGTCAGGGTCTCTGACAGGGTGATTAAAATGTAAAACGGATAACCTTTACTCAACACCTTATTGATCATCTGTCCTCCTTCTTCAGAGTAGCTCCTCAACACTTCTTGGTCTTTTTCAACCAAGCTAACTTTTTTGAGTGTCAACAGTTTCAAAACCATAAGGCTTCAATCAATGACTTCAGCATAGTAGACGTGTTCATTTCAAGTGACATGCTTGCTATGACAGAATAAACATAGCATAATTCTGTACAGCCATGTAGGATTACTGTGATATACTTACTGATGGGGGGAAGCTGTCTTTCCAATTCAAAAACATTATATAGTATTTACTGCTGATACAATTGTGTCCTGGATGGCCATGTGTATCCATGTATACACAATTGTGTATACACTGGATGTTCCAAAGGCTTTTTTGTATTTTTTTTAATGTTCCATCCTTTTGGCAACAATTGAATCATACCTCTTATTTGTACAGTATATGATAGAAATTTCTCATTTCACTGAGTGATCACATCTGTGTAACAGTCAGCCTATAGATGAAATAATGACAGCTGAGCCATTTTTTATTTATGTCTTTTCAATTTTCTTTACCTCCTTTTGAATATATTTGAATGAGGTTTTTAAATGTCTCTTCTGTAGAGGAGATTCCAGAATTTTTTCAGCTTTTGACCAGCTGCGTTGATATAAAGTGTTGCCACAGGACCAATGATTGTGTCGCATCTCAGGGAAATTTGAGAAAATGATGCCAAAATTAGGTTGATATGCCATGGAAAGAACAATAATGATTCCAATTGCTGTGGAATTGTATTACTTTTCTGTGAGTCTCCAACAAATTACAAAATCCACCACTATTAATTCATCTTGTTTATTTGTTGCACTCACTTTGGGTCAATTGGTATTAAAGAGCAATTTGTGATTCCAACAAAACTAATTATCTTTTGAATGCAGTGGAAGGTGAATAACTGTCTTGCATTTTCATTGATCACACCCATAGAACCAACAGTTTTTGAAGTCAAGTGAATACACTTTGAGAGAAGTACAGACTCAATATGCTGGATTGTGTGGTAGCTCGTGCTATCCACATGCTTGATGTCCCTCATTTACCCAGGTGTTTCAGTTTCTTGTCAACTACCTGTACATTGGCAAGTTCTAAATTCATAACTTGATGGATATGAAAGAACATAAGAAAATGAGAAGAGGTTGTTCAGCCTTATCTAGCTTATCTGCTTTGCTTGTAGCTTGGTGATCCAAAGATTTAATTCTTGGAAGTCATCACCATTCCTGGACAGCTCCAAAAACACATCACTACAGGGGATATGTGGGCAGTGCTTCATCAATCTTTAGTTAAGAAGATAACTATGTTAAAATGAACACAAATTTTGGGGGAGGGGGGGTTTGGAGGGAGGGACCCAATGCTAAACAGCTGAGTATTCAGAAGTGAGATGAACTTTCGGACAGTGGTGCCAGTTAGATCAGAAATGAACAAGGATTTCACTGGTGTTTGTCCTGTCCTTTTTATACTTGATAAGCTTTAACCTAGGACTGTTTTGCATGATCAATTTTTTTGCATGGGGTTTATCAAATTCTAAATAGAATATTCAACTGCCAAGCAGGTGGATATCTGCTGTCTCAGCCATTTTAGGAACAGACAACTGCAGCAAGATTATCATATACTCAAGGCAAACATTTAATAAGTGTTTGTTGATTAAGTTATATGTATGAAATATGTACATTAGTAATTGAGTTACTGTATGTGTCTTGTCTGAACATTAAACTTTGCTAATATAGTCTACAGTGGATCAGTTTCCTATCCTTACGTGCACAGAGTTGGTTTAGGTGTTGTAATGACAGAGTACATAGTTTAGTCCAAAAACATCTTTTTCACATCATCTGGTTATGCTTGTGCACTTGTATGCCTATATGAAGTGGTGTTTCAAATCGAAACAGTCATAGAGAGTGAACAGAGTGAATACAAAGACAGACTTTAAGGGAAAACAATTTAAAAATGCAAATGATAAAATTAAACAGTTACAATATAATCTTGTCACATGAACTTTCAATCAAATTTCAGATTTAATGAATTGCCTAAGTGACCTTCTCTGATGATGTATACAGTATATAATGATACCATGATAGTTGTAAGATTTTCTATGTGACTGTGACATGTTCTTGACTGCTTGTTATGCATATTGTAAAAAAGGTAGTAAATTACTGGGACAGCTGACAGTTTGGGAAATAAATTTTAATTACAAATAAACCATCTGGGAATGTCATAGTGTGGTGAAAAGGTAACTGTGTCCCTTGATGAAGAGGTCTAATTTGTTCCTGAGCTATAACATTGTTTTGATGTGAAATGCGTTTTGCACATTTCACATCACATTTCACTGTTACTACCTTCATTTCGCCTGCGAATCAGGTAGTAACAGTGAATGCTAAACAAGGTGCATAAAAAACACCAGCAAGAAGTTGAATGGGTTGAACATCTACTTAATAATGTATCTGCATCAAATCTCACAAGTTTCAAGAGAATCTGTAGTTTTAGTAAAGAGACGTTCTTTATTTGAAATTGCTTAAGCAAATCCTTCATGGGACCTTTCTTCTACTGTAAAGCAGTGACCTCATCTCCAAAGAGTTCAAGGTCTTTAAAAATAACTAAACAAGCAAATATATTGAAATAATGAGTATTTAGTGGCTGATTATTTAATCTTAGTATTAGCCAAATTGGCTACTGTACATATTTTATTTTTGGCCATAAAGTGGCCTTATTTTCATTTTTGTGTTTCCTTATCACTACTATAATTACCTTTCTTTCTGTGCCTACTGTGGAATCTTTCCATATTGTATAAAACAACAGAAAAAAGTGGTATTTCAGTGCTCTTGAAGGCTGCTTGAATATTTCAGGTGGGTAGCTGCGTCAGCATGCGTAGGCTGCAAAGGAACAAGTAATAGGTTTATTCCATGCTGAAAAAAAGAAGAAAGAGAACACAACGTTTCGGCCGTGGAGCCTTCTTCAGGTGTGAGACCTGAAGAAGGCTCCACGGCCGAAACGTGTTCTCTTTCTTCTTTTTTTCAGCATGGAATAAACCTATTACTTGTTCCTTTGCTTGAATATTATTCAAACTGCACTCCAGTATTGACCCTGTTTTGAAGGTGTTTTGCAAAATATGACCCCTCTGTATCCAACAAAGAAGAAGATATGATCTGTGGATGTCTCTACTCTGCATAACCTGAGTGTACAGTATTACCGAGGTGTGAAGGGCAGGATGTGTACTTACAGCCTCTTGCCTGTGGCTGTTGAAAGGATATTTGCAAGGGATGATGAATCTCATTTGCACATGTTTGACTGGAACTACAAAAGGCAAGAAACAATAAAGCTGTTGTTTATCTGGTCCTTATAGGGTAGCAGAAATATTAACGCAGCACCTTCTCTAATCCTCTCGCAAATATGGTCTGCTCTGCTCATCTCCTTTACCTGATTTTAAAGAAAATTTCAAGCAATGGTTTTTTCAAGTGTTAAATTGTCATAACATTTTCCACAGTTGGTGTATGGTTTCCCTAATGAGAAAGGGCAATATGCAAAACTCCTTAAAGTTACATGGCTATTGAAGTTTAATGTCATTAGATCAATCTGTACAATCACTGCAAGGCAGTGTTTCAGAAATATGAAAGTTTATTAGAAACATGATAGGAAAAGAAAGAAAGCATGAGGGAGCAAAAAAGGTTTCTGATTTTATTGGAAAAGTGAAGAAATCAAAATGGCAAAGGGCTAGACTAATAGCAGGAACAATGATTCTATGTGGAGACTAGATCATTTTTGTGTGAGCAACACTGCACTGTGGACTTGTGGACCATTACTCCGCTGTCGGCTATACTTTTCTGCAGGTCCCTTGTGTGATATGTGGGTTCTGCTTTGCATATCTGACCAGTTTACCAGTTACGAGCAGTTCTATCACACATATTTCTGGGTCTTCCAGATCTTGCTTTGACTTCAACAGTTCCCCTTAACTTTAATTTCTTAATGATGTTTCTGACAGTGAAAAGTCCAAGCTGGAAACATTTAGATATCTTTTTTTATAGTCTCCCCTTGCTTTGTTCAAGTCCTCAGTTAGTGGCTTAAGAGGCCCATGTTTGTTGAGAGCAGGAACAGCATCCTGAGAGGTTGGGAGTATCAGAGTATTTATTCAGCTCTGAATAGTCTTCACCTGGCTTAATTTAAAGCCTAATGAGTCAATGAAGTTTTGAGGTCTTTTTTTGAGGTTTGAAGTACTAATTAATCCACTGGACTTCGGGATTCTGGATTGTGGGTTTTGCATACTGTATGCCACATTCACTGTTTTATTTTTTCCAATCTGTTAAATTCAGCAAATAAAACCGTAATTGTGCATTCAAATGTGCAGAAATATGTCATGTTTAAGTTTGTGCCCTGCAGAGGTTGTGTTAACTTCTTTTTGCTTAGAGATTCTGTGAGATATGCAGTTTGACCAGGGGTACCCAATCTTTTACATACACTGTAATTTATAAATCAGTTGACCTCATAATTTGTATGGTTTAGAAGTTAACTGACCTATTGAAACAAATGTCTTGTATACAAACTGTACACTGAAGATCAGTGACACCTGCTACACATAGATAAAGGGCACATTGAGGATAACCTCGACAACAGTGCACTGCAAGATCAATAGGATTGGGTTTTGTATCCATAGTAGTTTTCACGTCTTCTAATGGGCACTACTTACAGTACTGTATATAAGTACTTTCAGGTATGTTCTGTAATGGTCAGCTGAAGTTAATAATCAACCTTTATTTTAGTTAGACTGGTTTTCAAATCTGGTCTTGTGCACCTGTCAGGGGATGTTCCAACGGGAAGCTGTGGGATGTTTATGGAGGAAGTGGGAAGTAGAGATACAACATGAACTGCTGTGGTATTCCTGTTACTGCATCTGCTATTCCAGTTATGCCAGCAATAACTGTTTCTTGCTGCCTAGAGATTTTGATCCACATGCTTCGAGTCTCATTGTGGGATTTGCTAGCCAAACTAAATCTACAAGGAGCCATTATGCAGCACTTAAGAGTGAGTCACTGGCTTAGGTTTGCATGGGCATGGATAGCTGGAACTGCTTTTTAACTTAATGCTGACAAGCCTTAATTGATCTCTCCACTCTAGCACTACTGTATTGTTTGTGCAGTAAGTTATGTCAACATGCTTCGTCTTGCATGAAGACAGAATTTGCTTTTTCAAAATTACTGTTTGTTCCTGACAGAAAATTAAATAGAAGGCAGAATTACAGTAAGAAAATAGATTTAAACTTTAATTCCAGTGGGCAAAAGCATTTACAGTCATGTGGTGCCTCCTGATTTAGCATACAGTATTATCTACAATAAACATACTGTATATATTATATATCCATTCATTTTTTAACCACTTCTTCCAATTCAGGGTCGTTGAGAATCTGGGTCTTATCGTGGCAAGCAACGGGCACAAGGCAGGGTACGCCCATAACGGGACGCCAGTCCAACACAGGGCACACACTTGCATGTAGAGGCAACTTTCCCAGAACCCAATTAACCTACCAGTATGTCTTTGGACTGTGGGAGTAAGCCAGAGGAAACTCGCATGAACATACAAACTCCACATATAGTGCCTTAGGTTCTGCACTGAACCCAGGGCCCCAGCACTGCAAGGCAGCAATGCTAGGCACTGTGCCACCTATTTCACAAATATATTTTGCAGGAAACATACAGAATATAAATTAAACTTAAATGGAATTTTCACTGTTTCACTGAGGACTTTTTTGTTTCACGACTAATGACACATACACTGTACAGTACGTTCAAACTGGGAAAGACAAATTTGTGACATGACTGATATAGGAACACTGAATGGGTATTGTGCAGGCAATTCCATTAGCCAAGGTGGTAATGTCTTTTAATATCAGCATCAATACTCTAGGCCAGAGTATTTCTGCAAAGTCGGGAAGTGACGGAATATTAAGAATAGAGATTTGAAATGCGATTAAAAAAAACTCATTTCATAAGCCGTTTATCTTGGTTTATTTTATTCCCGGTTTCAGATAATGTATATGCTAAAGTAAATGTTCGTTCACTCAGAAAGTGAACAGAACCCCAGACTTATTCTTCAAAAGTGAGTCAAATGAACAAAACACTCAGAATATGGAGAAGAAGTGATGAAAATCCTTGTTAATTACACTGATGTAACACTTTTCATCCTACAGATGTTAATGAAGTGTCAGGATACTGTGAATAGTAGACACAGTCACAGATCTCTTTCCTTGTCATGGATTTGAGATTGATTTTTCTCTCGTAAAATGCTACACACAAGTATTGTAGCCAGTATATTGCCTGAAATCGTATTAAGCAAAAAGGTTTGCCTTTTAGCTATTTTGCACAATATTTAATAACTGTGTATCTCTACAAACAAAGCTCTTCTGTCAATATGTGTTCACAAGTCCATTTGTACAATGAAGAAGCATCACAAAAATACCAAGATTTATGGTATAAAATGACTTTTTGGGGCATATATTCTAGTGCTTTTTTGGGGTACATGTAAGAATATTGGCTTTGTCCAACAATTTAATTTAATATTGATTAAATGCATTTCAGTCTTGTGCACTTATGCTGGAGTTTCTTCAGGACTAGTTGACAGCTGACAGACGGGGAGAAATGAGGAGGTTTACTGCAGTCAGCAGAAGCTGTGAGAGAGAACAAGATTCTTCAGCAGGTTTTCTGACTACAGAGCTGGAATGATTCAAAGATTACTTTTCGCCGCAGTTTATGTTCACATAAACTGCTGTGTTTGAGAGAGCAATAGATAACATCAAGCAATTCTGCAGACATACACATTTTGTTCATGGATACTGTGACTACCAAGGGCCATTATATTTTCAGAAATCTTGTGAAATAAGATATCATAACTCCCACTGGGGCTTATTGACTACTTTATTTTTATTTTTTTTACCTTCTCAGTATGAAATCAACCATTGTTTCTTTATGTCTCAGCTCACAGTAGTGACTCCTGCACTGCATGAGGGTATTTAAATTAGTGTGTGGAATCTTCTGAGTAATATTTTGCCTGCTAAATGGATTAGGACGTCCTTTGTTCCTGACCTCCAGCGATTAGGCTAATGTAACTTTGTGTAGTTGGAACATAAGAAAGGTTAAAAACAATTTACATAATCATCTTCCAAAATCCAAGTTCTGTAGATCTATCCATAGACAATATTCTGTACAAATACTAATGAAATCTGTCACACTAAATTTGTAACTTTTCTGGTTTCCTTAAAGAGATGTTGTGCTGACATCTTGTGACTAAAGACTGATACGGATAGCACAAACCCTGAATCTTTCATTGACTTATCTGTCTCTAAACCGCCTTTTCTCCTACATACTGTATGAAACAATCAAGTGGCTCTGCACTCTGCTCTGCTCGTCAGAATGAAGTTCACTCTCTTCTCCCTATAAGTTGTTACAGATAAAAAAGCCTGCAACGGAATAGATATTACTGTTATTCTTATACTGTATACTGCCACAACATTTATCATACTATTCAAATCCTGATCAAGTCCCAGGTAGCGGAACTATGTAGGATACTTCCAAAGCTGCAAGCCAGTTAATTTGTTTAGTACTGTTTAAGTAGATATTTGCCCTATGCAATTGCTTGAATTAGCAATGTCCTGGGCTGAAATACTCATTACTGATATGCAATCTAAGATTTAATTTCATCATTAGTTGAAATTATTACCATCATAAGAAAAACAGTGGAATCATAAGAAAAATACAGATAATATAATAAATGAATTAGTTCATTAAAAAGCTTTGCCGTTTGCCTGGAAGGCAGTCATCATAACTCTATGGCTCAAAGGAGATGATATTAGATGATGATAGATGATATTATACAACAATTGTCTCCAAACCCAGTCCTGGAGAGCTGTAGTCCTATAGATTTTATTGGTAACAATTGAATTGCCAATGTCTAAAGGCTTCGAACACTTTAATTATGATAGTGTCACCAATTAATCATGTGATTTGTTACATTTAACAATCTTAATCCTTTATTAAAACCTTAATCCAATTTAAACATTTAGTGCCCTTCAATTGTCAAGGACCAGAGTTCTCTTAATTGAATAAATTGCTTGATTAATGGATCACTGGGCTCCCCCCAAGTGTCCCAAAGCTTCAGGAACAGGTTACCTGTAAGACTAACTTAACTGGGCTCTTTGATGTCCTTTTAGACTCTATCTATAAAAGCCTCTCAAGGCCTTTTCTGCTTATTGATTTGCTGAAGCTTTCACTGCACAGTGACTTCAATTAACAATTGGTCTGACTGTGTGCTCAAATTACAAAAAAGTGCTGAAATGTCTTGAAATACAAAAGTAATTCACACCGGTAAAGTTCCCAAAGACGAAAGCTGATCCCATAGGACTAGGTGTATCAGTACCTTTAGATTTTAAGAGAGGTTAACAATCTTAATTTTTCATTGTATTTCAGATCCAGCGTCAAGTACAGCTCCAGTGGGGAACACACAGAGCTGTGTTCTGCAGTACTCTAGCACCCTCTAATGGTAGGTTTACCTTATTTTTATAACTAACGTGTTAACTTGTGCCATGAGAAGCTCCAACAGAACGTCCGCCTTGATTCTGCAGATATTTCATCATAAATAATATTCATGAATTTGTTTTCTTTTTAACTGTACAAGTACTGCATCTCAACTTCAAGACGTTTTTGTTCAACTGAAGCAAACATTTTGTAAATATATCTGTCTACCTCTGTAATACTTTTTATTTATTATTTTATTTATTTCTGGTGTTGTGTGGATTTTTGAAGCAGACATGATCAGATTTAGGTCTTGTGTTAGAGAACATTACAACAATGTATAATGTCAGAATGTGTTAATCTATTGTTTTCAAGCTATGTATTTGAATTGTGAAATGACAGGTTCTCCTTATTTTTGGGGTTATCTCATAATTAATCAGAAGTTAATTAGATACTTCTTTATTTTTTCTTCGCATTATTTTTTTTTAAATTGCTCAATGAACAATTAGTTTAGTCATGTTATTCTAATTCAACATATCCGTGAATATTACAGAGCACTCACTAAGGGATGTAACAATAAGCCTGTTATCTGCCCTCTCTAAGAATCCTATTACATGTGTCAAATAATTAACCAGGTGCTTCAGGCTGAAATTGTCCTCAATTCTTTCGTTCTATCATAGGTAAAAAATGTTCTTCCCTGTTCCTCAATTAAAATCCTTTCACACTTTAACTGCTATTTCAGCTTCATTGCACCCCAGATACAGTAGACCTTGTCGTGCGCTTGATATGTTGAGGCATTTGGGTGAAGTGCCTTAGTTAGCTGTATACAGTACATATAAAACGTGAATGAGGCTATTCATATATCCATTTTCTAACCACTTCTTCCAAACTGGGCACGTGGGGGAAACTGGAGCCTATCCAGTCAAGTAACAGGTGAAAGGCACCTGCACATAGTCCATCACAGGGCACACACACCAGGGCCAGTTTTCCCAGAAGACCTAACCTACCAGTATGTCTTTGGACTGTGGGAGGAAACGGAGCACCCAGAGGAATCTCACATGAACATGGAGGGGAACCTCCACACAAGGCACCCAATTCCAGGTCTAGAATTGAACCCAGGGTCTCAGCACTTCCAGGCACAAATACTAACCACTGTGCCACCGTGCCACCCGCCTTTCACATACTGTACTGTATATGCAGAGTGAAATAACTAATGTGGGGCTCTGTCTCTGCCTGTAAGACATCACTGTGGAGCACAGATATGGGCGGCCTGTGGTGGCTCTCCCCCTCCCCTCCAGGAAAGAGCGATGCCGCTTCACACTGCGGCCCCTGCTCATGACCGTGGGGGACTTCGTCCAGGACATTCAGAGGGAGGACAAAGGCGTGACCTCTGTCTCGGTGCTCAGTACAGGTAACACTCCCCCGTGCTCAGACGAGAATTACAGTTTGCATTATACCCATCTCCAACAAAATAACTTGCGGGAAATTTCAGTGTAGTATCATTTCCATGTGATATACAGCAAAAGTGTCTTTATGAAATAAGAGTCAGGGAAAGAGCCCCAAAATAGATCAGTGGGCATAAAGAGAATGTTTGAGCAGACAGAATGTACAATGCGATGAGTTATCAGAAATTGAGAACTTGTTTTTCACATCGTTTTATTCTATGCACTTAAGGGTTTATGTATAATTATGTATGATCTTCTTCTTCTTCTCTATTCAGGATAGAGCCAATTAAAATTGTTTGCTTTCACCAGGCTTATCATGTGAAGACTATTTTCACTCCTAGACCTGGTGCTTGCCCCTAGATAGATGGAGTCAATTGACTATAATTCTCATTTCCTTCACACTGCTTTGTGTGACCAAATGTAATTGTAGTAGCAGGTTGTTGATGGTATAGTCAAGCCTAGAGGTGAAATGTATCTAATCAGGATGATAAGCCCTAAACTGAACAGTAATAACCAATTCTATTATTGTCCACAGACGGAATGAAGATTTCCTCTTCTACGTCTATTGAGAATCTCCTAAGCAAAGACTTCCAGCTCCTTATCAATGATGTCACCTACGATGTGCATTCATCAAACATAGGTAAAACAATTATTTATTAATTTAATCTAGCTATTTTCCGTCATAGATGTACTCAAATTCAATGTTTTTATGAATGCTGCCTACCTCTTAGTTGGGAATTTTTTTTTTTTTTTATATTTTCTTTTAGTATATCTGGTAAAGTCCCAATTGCTGGGAACAGTCTGATAAGACTACATTCGTTCAGTGTAGAACACTATTTGGATTCTGACTGCTGTAATGTGTCTTCAGGTTTCAGTTCAAAGACCCCCTCTATACGTTTTCAATATTTGGGAGGAATGGATTGAGATAAAGCTACATTATTGCTTTTCCTGCCTTGTATTCACTTTTATAACTTCTAGAAACCATTTATTTTTTCTTGTTGTTGTAATTTTTCCCTGGTAAAGAAAGACCTTTCCATTTTGAATTACTGGATGTGAACTGGATAAAAAAAGTTAGTAACAGTGGTGAACAGGGATGATTCATTTTCCTGTGAGGAACCTCAAGTGACATGCAGTATATTTATAAAAAATGTACTTTAAGTTAAACTTACAAAGCTATTACACATTATATGTGCCTCATCATTTGAAAAACTAATTTCACTTACCCACAACATATTTTGGTGCTTCTTTATTCTGAAAACATAACATTTTCCTAGCATGAAAATTTCCCCCATGACCCCCCACCGAGCTGCACCCTCCACAAATCTTCCTGCCAAAACACTGAATTGGTAGACGTACAGTGTAATAAAGACCAAAAGCTTACAAATGCTCACAGCGTTTTATTACAGAACAGTGGCATACAGTCAAATAAAGCATATTGCTGTTGTGCTAAAAGTGCTTATTAATCTCCATTCCATTTTTTAAATTGATAATATACTAAGCAATGTATCGCTAATAATCGACACAAAGGTATAATAAGGCAAATGTTGCTTTATAAGCATATATATTAATTATGATAAATTGTAATCCCCAGCATTAATCAACTGTGAAAGTAATATACTAGTGCTGTGTGTATACTGTATATCTGAAACATAAGCAATACAAGCTGTATATTGTAAATCTTTAATACATGCTTTGCTGCCAGCTGCAAATGCAGTCTCCTGAGACTCTGTACCTTTCCTCTTAAATGGTGTGGACAAACATGTGTCTGGTCTCTTGAGTCCTAGATGTGATACACCATCCTTGCTCATCTCACAGGTGTTTAAAAGGATTCAAGTTTGTCATCTCCAGAATCTCACTTTTGCATGAGCAGTGTGTGGTGTCGTGCTGGAATGTAGTCTTGTCAGAATGAGCCCACAGGAAGGACAGTACTTGAGGTCCCGGAATTAGATCAATGTAGCATTTTGCTGTCCGTAAATCTCTACAAGTGGATCACTGCAGTGATCAGACACTCCAGCTTGGACTCCTTGGTCACATTTAGCCGACATTTAGACTCTGGCTGTTGTGCTTAATTGGTAGATTGTATTACACTCGCTAACGTCCATCAGTGTAGTCCAAGGGTTCTTTTTCTTTCCTGATTATATATAGACAATGTATTCTGGTCAGCAATGAAGGATAATTATGTCAAAATGAGAACAAAACATTTAATTACTATCCAAAATATGTATAACATTCTTCTAAAACATACATACAATAGTGATTTTACTTATATAAAACCTTTGTATTCTTCCTATATTTACATATAAAACCATAGTTATATATAGCTTTATTTAATATATACATATATTTACATATGTATGTATATGTACCTGTATATAGATATATACAGTGCCTTGCGAAAGTATTCGGCCCCCTTGAACTTTTCAACCTTTTGCCACATTTCAGGCTTCAAACATAAAGATATAATTTTTTTATTTTATGTGAAGAATCACCAACAAGTGGGACACAATTGTGAAGTGGAACGAAATCTATTGGATTTTTGAAACTTTTTTAACTAATAAAAAAATGAAAAGTGGGGCGTGCAAAATTATTCGGCCCCCTTGCGTTAATACTTTGTAGAGCCACCTTTTGCTGCGATTACAGCTGCAAGTCGATTGGGGTATGTCTCTATCAGTTTTGCACATCGAGAGACTGAAATTCTTGCCCATTCTTCCTTGCAAAACAGCTCGAGCTCAGTGAGGTTGGATGGAGAGCGTTTGTGAACGGCAGTTTTCAGCTCTTTCCACAGATTCTCGATTGGATTCAGGTCTGGACTTTGACTTGGCCATTCAAACACCTGGATACGTTTATTTGTGAACCATTCCTTTGTAGATTTTGCTGTATGTTTGGGATCATTGTCTTGTTGGAAGATAAATCTCCGTCCCAGTTTCAGGTCTTTTGCAGACTCCAACAGGTTTTCATCCAGAATGGTCCTGTATTTGGCTGCATCCATCTTCCCCTCAATTTTAACCATCTTCCCTGTCCCTGCTGAAGAAAAGCAGGCCCAAACCATGATGCTGCCACCACCATGTTTGACAGTGGGGATGGTGTGTTGAGGGTGATGAGCTGTGTTGCTTTTACGCCAAACATATCGTTTTGCATTGTGGCCAAAAAGTTCGATTTTGGTTTCATCTGACCAGAGCACCTTCTTCCACATGTTTGGGGTATCTCCCAGGTGGCTTGTGGCAAACTTTAGACGAGACTTTTTATGGATATCTTTGAGAAATGGCTTTCTTCTTGCCACTCTTCCATAAAGGCCAGATTTGTGCAGTGTAAGACTGATTGTTGTCCTATGGACAGACTCTCCCACCTCAGCTGTAGTTCTCTGCAGTTCATCCAGAGTGATCATGGGCCTCTTGGCTGCATCTCTGATCAGTCTTCTCCTTGTCTGAGCTGAAAGTTTAGAGGGACGGCCAGGTCTTGGTAGATTTGCAGTGGTCTGATACTCCTTCCATTTCAAGATGATCGCTTGCACAGTGCTCCTTGGGATGTTTGAAGCTTGGGAAATCTTTTTGTATCCAAATCCGGCTTTAAACTTCTCCACAACAGTATTACGGACCTGCCTGGTGTGTTCCTTGGTCTTCATGATGCTCTCTGCGCTTTCAACAGAACCTTGAGACTATCACAGAGCAGGTGCATTTATACAGAGACTTGATTACACACAGGTGGATTCTATTTATCACCATCAGTCATTTAGGACAACATTGGATCATTCAGAGATCCTCGCTGAACTTCTGGAGTGAGTTTGCTGCACTGAAAGTAAAGGGGCCGAATAATTTTGCACGCCCCACTTTTCATTTTTTTATTAGTAAAAAAAGTTTCAAAAATCCAATAGATTTCGTTCCACTTCACAATTGTGTCCCACTTGTTGGTGATTCTTCACATAAAATAAAAAATTTATATCTTTATGTTTGAAGCCTGAAATGTGGCAAAAGGTTGAAAAGTTCAAGGGGGCCGAATACTTTCGCAAGGCACTGTATACATATACAGTATATAGATATATAGCTGCTGGATATATCACCCTGCAACTCACAACTGGCAACCCACTGTAGAGCAGCAGATGTAGAGGCCTGGATAATACCTGCATGGGAGACCTCCTGGGAAAGCTAAGATTGCTGGTGGAAGAGGTGTTAGTGGGGACTGTAGGAGGTGCTCATTCTGCAGTCTGTGTGTCCTAATGCCCCAGTATAATGACAGGGAAACTATTCTCTAAAAAGGCACCGTCCTTCAGATGAGACATAAAACTGAGGTCCTGACTCTCTGTGGTCATTAAAAATCCCTGGACGTTTTTGACAAGAAAAGGGGTGTTATGGTGTCATTACCAAATTTCCCAGTGGCTTTTAGCAGTCACAGCCTCCTTATAATCCCCATTTATGAACTGGCTGCATCACTCTGTTCTCCTCCTCACTAATAGCTGATGTGTGGTAAGTGTTCTGGCCCACTATGGCTGCCATTGCATCATCCAGATGGGTGCTGCACATTGGTGGTGGTGGAGGGGAATCCCCATAACTAAGAGCTTTGAATGGAGTGTCCAGAAAACCACTATATAAGTGAAAGGATTTATTATTATTATTATAGTCACATACAGAAATTGGAAAGCCTGTTGTGCAGCTGAATAGCTTTGCAAGTGTCCTGCTAATATGGGACAATGTGTTTTGCTGTGCAGGAAAGGTATCCAGTGAGCAGCTGACACAGCTAGAGGATATGAAGACCCTTGTCCACAGGCTTCACATTGCCCTTCACCTCTCGGAACACCACCTGCTGAAGGAGAAGGAGCTTCTGGAAAAACTGGATGGACTGAAAGAAGAGCTCGCTCCTCTGGAGAAGGTACACTGACTGCTTCTGCCTGACATGTTTTAGCAAAAAATAAAAAAAACAAATTTCTGCTGTGGGGAAAGGCTGCAGTGGGAACAGAATAGACAAGGTACAGGGTGGTAAAAGTAGACTTTAATTAATAGCACAGTATGTTTTATTTTTTGAGGTGTCTATACAGCCTTTGTCTTTTATTTTTTACAGAGCGAAATGCGCAGTTAAAATTAGACAGCATGCGTGTTTTACTAGCGGTAAAGTATGAAATGCATAATGTATTTTAGTATGTTTTATACTCTGTGCTTTGCAAACATGTTCACTCCCCTTCCACCGATGAATGACATACATAGATATTTTTGTGAATATTAAAACAAAAACACACCCATATTCATACATCTCACTCACAGGCAGAGGAAACGGAGACAGTAAACAAAAATAACCCTCTTTGCTTAAAAAAGTTTACAGTTTTAATTATACCCTTATTAAAGCATCTGTTTGTGCAGTGGCAGACATTTCTGATTTTCCATCTGACCTTGCCCCTGTATTTACTACAAGCTACAATTAAATGTACTGTTAACAAATATTTTACCATAACACACGGTACATAGTCAGGATTGACACCTACTGAATGTACTCTTCTTATACAGTATACACACCATATATTGCATCAAATCATGAGAAAATGATCAAATTTGAACATCATTGGGGGGGAAAGGAATATAGATAGGTTGTAGTAGTACAAACAAAAGGAGCATGCAGATGCAGCCATTCAAAAGGAGCGGGGTACGCTGCAATACAAAGGGTTGGGCATGTTGCATCCAAACGCGTCATGTCATACCGTGCTTTGCCATATTCAAATGAGTTTATATTAATGGTATCCGGAAGCACCTTGTAAAACCACCAGGTGGAGATAATAAAGCTTAACCTCTCATGTACAGCATAATAAAGCTTAACCTCTCATGTACAGCATTTGAGCTGTCACCAGAAAACGCCCCGTTTCGAATCCCGATCACTGTTGAGGGACAATCTTTATTCAATTAATAATTTAAGTTGTTTACTCGTTAGACTTTTAAATTTAAACTGTGTATTAGAGAATGTTAATTATTATACATTAAAAAGTTGGTATATTTTATGAAAGCAAGATTGCTCAGTTGGACAAAAGTACACAACCTAGCACCTTAATATTTTAATTATGCAGAAATGTTTTATGCATCAAAGTCTTTATCGAAGATATTTCTAATAGTATTAATAATGAATGACCTTGGACAAGCTGTAAACTCAAAGTATTACAGCTTTAATACTTTCTTTGTAATACATTCTTTGTAATCGTCTTTATAAACGAAAATACTTTATTTTTTCATTGACAAAAAGTAACACCACAGCATTTCGTTGATCCGTTCACATATTCGTTTCCAATCATACAAAGTAAGTCTTGAGAATCTCTGATTCACCATGCCTTTCACATGCTCATAAATGATATTAATTTAAGAACATAAACATATTACGTAAACTGTACTGTATATGGCTGGTCTAGGTAGTTTAAAGAAAAAATACACACCAGTATTCCATTTCTACCTAAACATTTTAAGCATCAAAGTCTTAAATGTGGTTATTTCAGAAACGTTTTTACGTGCTCCTTCTGACCATATTACTGTACGTTTATATACATTGTGAAAATTGATCATTTTAACCATTTCTGCGAATACGCTCGTTATTGGAGTAAACAAAAGCATACTTTTAGAATTGGATTAATAGAGAATATAATATGGAATCGAGTATCTAAATAAATTAATAATGATGTAATTTTATTCATGTACTGTTGCACAAACAGTAGTATAAGACTTTCCATTGATACTGTATGTGTATTGCTGTTTCAGTGCTTGTCACGTGACTGCATCGGTGGCGTGATGGCTTAAGTGACAGCGGTACCGCCGGGTGTAGGGCGCAAACCTGGATCAGCCCGAAAGCCCTACATTAATGTTCGTATTTGCCTGGCAATGCGGCCAAGGAGCGCCTGGCTGGGGCGCGCTCTCTCTCTCTCTCCACAAAGTCTGAGTCTCTGTGTCTACATTGTTTGTAAACAAACCGGTTTCACAGGTATTTTCTCAGCTTCTTCATTTTCAAAGTAGAGTAGGGCAAGTCCAGTGAGAGACAGTCCACCTTCCCCCTACGGACAGACTGTCAAATGTTTTCTTAGAAAAACAGATTCACAACGCAGAGCTGTGTCAGTCTTCTGTGTAAAAAAATCGATTTGAACACTATGGGTGCTGTTGTTAATAAGCTGCTGATTAAAGAATAGGAATTTTCCTGCTGTCAGCAGTATTGTGTATATAGTTTTATGTAGTAGTTCAGGTGGGTAGCTGCGTCAGCATGTGTAGGCTGTAAAGGAACAATAAATAGGTTTATTCCATGCTGAAAAAAAGAAGAAGAGAAGGAGAAGAAAGAAAACGTGTGTTTTCTTTCTTCTTTTTTTCAGCATGGAATAAACCTATTACTTGTTCCATATAGTTTTATGTACAGGCTGTGAAAAGTTTCACAAGTAGAGGTCTTTTAAAATTAGGCTGGGCAAACGTTTTTTAATTCTTAAAAAATAAATCCAGAATGAGATATAATGATGTATTCCTGCTTAGACATTGCACGACTTTAAAAGCTATAAAAATGGGTTTCGATAGTTAATAACCACTTTTTATGCGCGAAAAAGGGTGATTTTTCTTTCTCGTGATCGGCTTAGAATCTCTGTGTATGCTGAAAGGTTTTTACTTCTTAATTAAATGTTTAAAATACACGAATTTAATAAAAACAACACGTTTCGAATAGAAAAAATCTTATTCTGTTGTATTCCTGGTATGTAGAACAGATCAGCAGGTTTTTTTCCCCAATCAGAGGCTCTGAAAACAGCGTGCCGCCCACTGCGCTGTGTCAGAGGGGGAGGCGGCACCGAGAGAGGGAGGAAGCGTGGAGCTCAGTATTGCACAATGGCCGTAAAGCACCAATTGCGTCTGCATTCATAACTTAGTGTTTAAAATAAAAAAAAACGCAACTCATTTTCTTTGACTTCCAAGTCCCTTGGTTTTCATTAAGCACAGGTTTCTCACCTTTCGGTTTTGATACCATTGTTAGACCAAACAGGAACTTATTGTACTTTCTAATGACATTCCAGGTGGAAAGATTACAGATTTTAATCGTCTTTAATTTTGTTATACATTTTAGAAAAGTTTATTCTATACATACACCACAAAACTATTCTCGATTGTATTTCTGAATGCTGTTACACTTAGTTCATTGTTTTAAATACATCTAATTAAGAAAGTTAGGCAGAAACTATTAGTAATCAATAATATTAAATTTAGCATTGTAATAAATTGTTGCACTTTTCCCCACATCTTAAATCTGACTATCAGAAAATAAGTTAAGTACACAACTAAAGAAAAAATAGGGGAAAATATCATTCAAAATATTTTGCTAACAATGTTAACTGTTTATAAAAATAAAATATATTAACTAAGGAATAGGATGGCACAGTTGTTGGTATGCTTTTTGTACGTTTTTTTTCATAAATACAACAGTAGTACCAGATGTCTCAGTGGCTTTCATAATTAAATTATGTACTCAAACCTCTGAACTAGAAAGATAAGAGATCCATCCATTTCTAATGGTGGTGAAATGGTTAGCATTGCTATCTTGCAGCACTGGGGCCCTAGGTTCAATTCCTGCCATCCTGTGTGTGTGGAGTGTGCATGTTCTTTCTGGGTTCTGTGGTTTTTCTCCTTATTTGTGATATGATTCCTTCTCACACTCCAAAACATACTGGTAGGTTAATTGGCTTATGGGAAAACTGGCCCTGGTGTGTGTCTGTGTGTGTCTGTGTGTGTCTGTGTGTGTCTGTGTGTGTCTGTGTGTGTCTGTGTGTGTCTGTGTGTGTCTGTGTGTGTCTTTGTGTGTCTTTGTGTGTGCAGCGCTTTAAACGAGATAAACTTTGATGCAGGAAAAATATATTTCCCAGAAGGTATACTGATTCTCCCCAATGCAGTGCAGTTAAAAACATATCTCAGATACAGTTCCTTCAGGGATGATGTTAAAGACCATGTTGTTTGGCATACTGGAGCCAGAAATGTTTGGATTAATTAAAACAGAAAAGCATTTTTTTTTAAATGGCTTAAAAACGACATAGTGAAGACTGTGAAAACAGTCACAAATCTTTTTGTAACTCTAGGAGGTTTCATGAAAAAGCTACAGGCATGCCAATTGTAATCGTTTTTTATTTTTAAATACATTTTAGATATAAATAAATAAATAAATCTATACAAAAAAAGTTGCATTTAATACCGATCGATAGTTATATTAATAGAGAAAAGCACTCTATTAAAGCTCAGATCAAAGATCAAGCATAGATCAAACAGCAATATCTCATACACTGGGACTGATCTGTGATCTGTGATGTGGTTGAGTGTGAATTGTGAGTTGCTCTAGCCGAAAAATAAATAAAAAACGGTTTAACAACTCTTAAGCATTCTGTAGTTTTTTTTTAACACAAGTTTATCAGTGAAAAGACCACAGGCACTTTTCCTTCCCCCTACATTCTCAGAGTAGAAAAGGCATACAGTACATTCCAATGAAAGACAGTCCCCCTTCCCCCCACGGACAGACAGACAAATGTTTTCACTGCCTATTTAGTAGCTATTCAGAGGGAAATGCGGTGAAGTCACCGCTCTGGCAAGCATGCTCTTTAGATAATGCGATTCCATATTATATTCCCTATTAATCAAATTCTAAAAGTATGCTTTTGTTTACTCCGATAGCGAACATATTAGCAGAAAAGGTTAAAATATCACTTTTCTCACAAAGTATATAAACAATATGGTCAGAAGGAGCACGTAAAAACGTTTCCAAAATAATAATTACATTCTGAAAAGTATGAGTTTCTTTTACTGTGATAACGAGCACAAATATTCATGGAAAATTGTAATCACTTAACTTTGAATGTTTTGTGATATTTAGAAAGACCAACAAATTCAATATAGTGTTGATAATATTTGTCAGTAATATCGGTAGCAGTTTGAAATAATTCTTTGTTATTAATAAATGACTTAGCTTCGAACATGTTGTGATATTTAGAAATATAAATATAGTGTCCATAATATTTGCTATTTTAGTTTTTCAAAGAAATGTTCATTTGAATCTATCGAATCCATATTATATTCCCTATTAATCCAATTCTAAAAGTATGTTTTTGTTTACTCCGATAGCGAGCGTATTCACAGAAAAGGTTAAAACGATCACTGTTCACAAAGTATACTGTATAAACGTACAGTAATATGGTCAGAAGGAGCACGTTAAAAGGTTTCCAAAATAACCACATGTAAGACTTTGATGCTTAAAATGTTTAGGGAGAAATTGAATACTGGTGTGTATTTTTTCTTAAAACTACCAAGACCAGCAATATACAGTTTACATAATATGTTTATGTTCCTAAATTAATATCATTTATGACCTTTAGATGCGTTATGCTCCTATTCTTTTTATGCTCAGCTACTAAAATTTCCCTTTAGTTGTAAAATTCCATATAAATATTCAATACTAAGCGGATTTAAATGTGTACAGTAAAGAGATTAAATGACTAAATCTTTTCACTACTGACCAATGCACCACGAGTGTCCCTGTCGGTCATTTTGGCCAGTCAATCACATACCGTGGTACGGCACGGTGGCCCACGCGTAGTTGCGTGTGGTATGGGTTTGTACCGCGAACTTTGAATGGCTGCATCTGTATACTGTATGATGATATGGTATATTAATATTTTAGGAACATTTTTGAGAAAGGCTGCCCATGAAGAAGACTTAGGTTTATTTTGATGGATCTAAATATAAATAAATACATTGTAATGAGAGGAAGCAATAAAAAGTCAAAGAGAATGTTAAACTATACAAAGGTAGTTGAAAGCCTAAAAACTATTTCAAGTGATGTGGTGGTAAAATTGCAAAATGCTTTATTAAAACCTTATTTAACATGTTGTGTATGGTATTGATTACCTTACTACAAATAAGATATTGTTGCTCTGGAATCTGTCCAGGCACATTTACTTCTAGGCTCAGTGGAAAATCCTACTGTGACAAACTAAAAGAACTAAATCTTTTTTAGAATAAAGCAGAGAAGGCTATTGATTCCAGTAATCAAAATCATCAGAGATATTAACCCTATGGACAGCTTCACCATCACAAAAGTATTATGAAAAAATAAACATTATCTTCAGAAATGTATTGTGCAGATAACTCATTGACACTAGCATATTTAGATTTCTAATATAAACACGGCTGGCATAAAATCTTTAAACCGGTATCGGACCTCTGTACCTGTTTTATGTACTATAAATGTACTGAATATTAAAGGTATGTGTACATTGTGAAATTTGAAGAATTATGATGATGAAAGGCGATACTGTAAAATTCTTAGAGATGGCTGCAAGGCCTCATACATGTGTTTATTAATTGTGCAGCATACAACAGGAACATTAATTCTTTTAATGTTTTTACCCATACAAAAAATGAATTAAAGTTTACTGTGTGGCTCAGCCGGTAAAGCTACTTGTTCAGCTATAGCTTGAGCTCTATAATTGTGTATTCCAGCCTTGGTCATGTCACTAGTACTGTATGTGACCGGCTTTGATAAGATGGATAAGATAAGATCACTTTTATTGGCCATATACAATTTTCTTGTTTTGGGGATTTGTCTTTTCTCATGCCCCAACTTGCTCTCCATGAGACACAAGACAGGGAGAGAAGCTTGGGGTCAGAGTGCAGGGTCAGCTGTTGGGATTGAGGGCCTTGCTCAGGGGCCCAACAGAGTAGGATTCCTCTGCCGGCCATGGGATTCAAACAGGCAACCTTCCAGCCACAGATTCTTAGCCACAGAGCCACTGCACCGCCCGATTAGGATGACTAGCATTACCCATGTGATAGACCGTGGCCAAAGATAGGGTAGAATTGCTCAGCCAGGGCTCTCATGACTCTGGTGACAGACACTCCCAGGTGCTTAAAGACATGCTCTGTGGTTGGTGGGAGATGACCTTCTTCTTTAGTCAGAGCTGAACCTCTAGTACAGATTTCTGGTGCCTATGAGGTGTTAGAAAACAAGGGGCTCAAAGGTAGGGTGGGTCAGAGGAGCCTGCCCACACTTCCTCTTTCTTCCTTATGTGCAGGTTCGAAACTGTAAGCCAAGATGGGTTACACAAAACCTTTCAAATAATGAAGTACTCAACAAAGAAAGCATGTTTGAATGAAAACAAAGACAAAGGCACGTGCCTGAAACTTTATGTTGAGGTGACAAAAATATCTCCAGTTACCCATGGGCATGTCCATTTCTTCAATGCAGGTGAAGTCCCAGGTAGTGAGGAAAGCAGAGTTCAGGTCAAGCACGCTGATGTGGGTTGGAATAGCCCTGCTGTCAGCCCAGGGGGGCGCTCTGGCCTGGCTCACATGGTGGGTGTACTCTTGGGACATCATGGAGCCCGTCACTTACTTCATCACATATTCCACTAGCATGGGAGCCCTGGCCTACTTCATCCTGACAAAGCAGGTAAAGGAACTCCTTTCTCTCCAGCAATGTAAACTCTAATGTGCCATGTGCTGTAACCTCATAGGGAAATAGCCCATACAACTATGGTTATTCTTTCCAGTATTCAACAGTTCTGTTGGTGCAATACCCGAAGTACATTCATAAGTACCCTAGCTGTTTGTGGGAACCCATACTGTATACTGCATCTAGGCAGGCTGATATTGTCAAAATCATATATTGTAGACTCTGGTCAGATCAGCCCAGTTATTAAGACAATAGGTGCTCTTTATTTACAGCTAAAAACATGCACCGAGACTACATGTACTGCTCAGATACTGTTATTGCGTCAGTCAAACGCAATAACAACGCACATTCTTTGGACAAAGATGTCAGCTCTACTGACGGAAATATTTGTAACTTTAAAATATTCTTAAATTTGAGATGTATAAATCCCAGCTACAGGAAGACTTAAAAATGTATTTTTTTAAATGATTCACACATAAACTGCTTGCAAAACTGAAGAACAATGTTACACCCTGGGGTTGTAAAAATCCTGGTAAAAAAGCATCCCAGAAATAGATTTTCTCCCAAGCATTAAAATGATATTATTCGTAACCAAACGGGTTTAGGTGTTGGCTTTAGAATTTCATATCAAGAGAAGAATATTCAACCTGGATATACAGTAGCTGCAGGTTAACCACTGCATTTGACTGAATTATTTTACAGAGACAATAAGGATTTTCTGTTTTCTTTTGTCAACAGGACTATGTGTATCCTGACATGAAAGACAGGCAGTTTCTCCATGATCTCTACAAAGTATCCAAGAGGCAACGATTTGATGTGCAGAAGTACAACAAATTAAAAGAAGAATTGGCTTTGGTACTGTATCATTTCATCAAAGATAAAAAGCACTCTGCAACAGTACTGTACTCCTCTTCTCACTCCTACACTTGTACTGTCCCTCAGATGTTGTATTAGGATCTGAAAATCTGAAAAGAATATCTTTTGGGATACCATAATGAAATCTATTGGAAAAGAACTGTACTTTTTAAATCAGATGTGGATGGATATTCAACTCAGATTGACATGAAAAGTATCATATTAAATCTTATTTTAATAAATGAGGTGTCCTAGAAAAATTAGAAACTATATGCATAATTCTGCTAAATGGAGTTAAATGAACTCATCAATCCCATTGTCTTGTGGCTTGTACCAGCTTTATCAACTTTATCAGTGTTATATAGAGAGAGTTTGTGATACTTGCCTGACTATCCAGTGATTAAACATGCCGTTTAGTGAATCCCATGCTGATATGCAAACTCCTCAAAATTAAAATAAAGAATGTACTGAAAACACAGACCTAATATTTATAAAGATCAGCAATCACAATAGTTACCACAAAATGCAATAGAAAAATGTAGGGGTGTATATTTTGGAAAACATGAAGTATCATGTACTGTAATTATTCTGAGTGAGCTTCTATTTACCCTTTAGGGTTTTTGCTAGAATTCCACTTGGCTATACTTTCATCTTTTATGTTTTTTTATTGCGTCATCCAAATTAATTAAAATGCATGCTGAACCTGAGGAGGGAAAGGCAGAGCATATACTGTACACTTTAATAAAATGCATAACATTGCTTCTAAGTAGCCAGTGACCCAATAACCAGTAAGAACGTCTTTCTGGAGTGCAGACTGGCAGATGCCATTACGTCCAATGTGGGCAATGTCTGTATAGGTTTCAAACCTGTCTTTTTCTTTGAAACACAGTAGGAATTATTATATCCTCTCCCCTGTTAAATCAGTAAAGTTTTTGAGGTTTGTTTTAAACAGTGGACCAGTCATTGTAAATAATATATATATATAAACTTGACTGAATTGGTTGAATATCAATCTCCTGCAATATTAAGATTGCCATTCAATTCCATGAATTACTCAGACTCTAGGGATAACTCAGCTCATTAACAAGTTTCTGTTAATAATATATTAATGAGTACAAGCAGCAAGAAAGGTTATTTCAGCTTTGGCTTTTCCAAGATTGGAAATGTATAATTAGGTTTATTCACATGTAATTTTTCACAAATTAATGCAAAGAGGCAATTGTCTTGGTTAATTCTGTGCTGTTCTATCCAATAATGATTAATATGAACTTCAGAAAGTAATGTTTTGTTGTGCTTATTATATCTATGCATTTAAGTTCATAATAATCATGTCTTGTAATATTAGAAAAGCAATAGTTTTAATACATAACTATATTAACATATACTGTATATAATATAACTTGTAATCCAAGTATGATTATTTTAATTTTAATAAAGCAAGTTGTTGTTTAATTGATATATGTACTTTTTTAATAAAATGAAGCAAACATTTCAAACGAGTGAAATAGACTACAGGTTGCTTAGTGATAACTGGTTAAAGCTTTAAAGTTGGCTAAACCACAAACATTTATAAAAGAAGCTCTATATGAAAGTGCCTGTGCAGTATAGCAGTCCTCTGCTGGTTGCTGTGTCTGTTGGGAGTGGGCTCTGAGGTTTATTGTGTGGTGTTTTTCGGCTGCAGGTTGAAGAGGACCTGAGACGGCTGAGAAACTCCATTCAGCTGCAGCTGCCCATCGAGCAGATCAAACCCAGGGAGTGAGGAGGAGTCTCTTCAGACAGGCACATAAACCATACCACGGACTGAGCTAGAGCTTTCTTTTTGTGAAGTCTTCAAATAAACCTAGTGCTTTTAAAATGGCTGTTATTTCTTTTTTTCCGCTAATGCGCAAAACCTATATCATATGAACCCAGGGGTATTCAAAGGATACAGTTCTTGAGAGTTCTAAGTGTCATGAATTATCAGAAGCTGAAGACCTTTAAAGTCATGTCACTAAAGAATTTAAGTGGAACAAAAACCCAGACACTATGGACCTCTAGTAAATATTGTGCATCTATGTCCTGTAAATCTCAATTTCTAAAAGAAACCAGGTCTAGTTATTCTTTTTGCCATGTCTTTTTCATTGCAGTAGTTTCTTATATATGTGATGGAAGTGTTAAAAGATGGATAAATAATTTAGTATGTAATAGTACAGTATATAATACATTAAGTACACTGAGTGGCCAGTTCATTAGGTACAGTACACCTACCCTTAACTGGGGGACCAACTTACTATTAAATTACAGTTAGGTAGATGTACCTTATAAAAGTGGCCACTCAATATATACAGTATAGCAATGCCATATACCATTGTGACCACTGAAACGTGGCACGAAATAATTACGTCTTTAACAGGATGGAATACAGCTGGGCAACAGTACTACAGTGTAAAAATCCAATGAAATCAGCTCAAGTTTTCATTTATTTAAACGCAACAAAGTGCTAAACCTCAAAGCAGTAATTCTTAGTGTACCGTTAGTATTCTGGTATAGTGTTGATCTTAATGTAAAGTGCCTCGCTTAATGCACTAGATTGCAAAAAAAAAATTTGTTTCAAGATCTGACATTTTGGTTTACTGATAAAGACATGATTGTTATTAAAACAGAACAATACATCAATCAGGACTGACTCTTGTCCAAGGCAAATAAACATTCAAGATGGATAAAAGGCTAACATACAGGTACCTGTCAAATATAATCTCTTCCTAACAGGACTATTAAAGGCAAAGACCTCTAGAAGCTTGAATCGGGAAACCATTGCATTAACACTATTTAGCTGAACAGAGGGAAATCTCATTTAGACATACTGCTAGTCATCAGGCCTGTTTTGAAACAGGTGGGACAAAGGATTTATTTGTTTCACATACTGTACTGTCCTAAACTAGAAAATGAAAGCCAATGAATGAGTGTCACTAGAGATCTGCATCCTGGTGATTAAAAAAAGGAAAATGTTCATTAATTGTGACGAACCTGCCTTAGAGGCTCACTAGAGCCCAGATTGAGTTTACAGATGCACAGTAGCCACAGTGCAGCTCAGTGTGGTTTCGAAATTACAGAAGCTTATTAGGAAATTCCCCGGAGAGCCGATTAAGGCACCAACGAACGCTCATACTTTGAAGTGTAGTCATTTCTGGATGTTTTATACATTAGCGTAACAACCATTCGTGTGACCATATAAAAATGTACATGGCGCCAAGAAAACAGGATACATTCGGAATGAATATAATTTTAACATATAATGGCGCAGATTGTGCCATTTTTGTTGTTGAAATGTATCAGCTCAATTTTAAAAATAAGACAGAAAAGAGACACATTTGCAAATTTACCTTTTTATTGCTCTTCCAAACAAACGTTTCACTTACAAAAACCTACCCGTGAAGTAAAAAGTTTTTTAGAGACAAGCAAAAACAATTTTTGGATTGAAAAAACTACAGTATATAATGCATCCTATAGTGTTACATCAAGTCAAGCTACATTGAGGTGATACAATGTTAGGAATGGTACATTACTTTAACTCCCACTTACAGTACAATGCTTACTCAGAGATATGCAGGAAGTGATGGGTATTCAAATACATAAGGCAAAACATTTTTCTCACTTAACCTCTCTCAACAAATCACAGTCCGCTCATCCCTCTTTCACATTAGATGCATACTGACATACTGTAGCAGCAGCATTGTGAAATATGATTACATACGTGAGGGACAACAAATTAGGTAGCCAGGTTACCTGAGGTATACTACAAAATAATTAGACATATGAGGCCAAAAGGTGTTTTCAACTGTATAATCTATCTAGTCATTTCTAATACTGATGTTAAAAGGACTAAGACAGCAAAGTCTCACTGTAAAGACTTGTCATTGCCAATACAAGCTGAATACCTCTCTTTCTATGAAGTGTTTGAGGTGAAAATATTACAAAAATACCACCTGAGAAGTGTACAAAATTAAGTCACTAGCTTGTTTATTGCAAGAACCACTGTTGCCTATTTTTTTTTTACAAAAATGTATGAAAAAGTAGTAATCCCATTTAAGTTATAGTCTCCCAAGTATAAAGAATATTGTGTGCAAAAGAATAGTAAAATTCATACACCTGTAAAAATAATAAGACAAACACCAGCTGTTTACATTGATAAAAGGTCTGTCAACAGAATATGCTAAAATCCCATTAGAAATGGGATGTAAACTTGGCATATATGAAAAAAAGATTACTGTGACCCTTCCAAGAATCACAGATAACAGGTGAACTGATTAAGAAAACAGTCAATCAAATCAATTAACAAGAGTGTGAAGCTGACAGACCCTACATGCACCACATGAGCATTCCCCTACTCGGATGACTCAGAACCTAAAATTGTAGTGAGGTATAACAGGGCAGGGCAGCACCGTGGCACAGTAGTTAGTATGGCGCTGGGTTCATGGGTTCTATTCTGGACCTGACGTGCTGTCTGCATGGAGTGTTTTCCTTGTATTCGCAGGGGTTTCCTCCAGCTGCTCCTGTTACCTCCCACAGTCCAATGACTGGTAGGTTAATCGGCTTGTGTTGTGAGTACAGTATCTGCGCGTTTCTGACCTGCAATAGCAGTGGCAGTGTTCCCTGTTTTATGCCCACTGTTTGCCAGGTTAGTCTCTGACTCCCCTGTGACCCTGAATTGGAAGAAGTAATTGGAAATTGGCTGGATGGATGTAACAGGTCAACACTCACTGTGAGAGGACCTTGCATGGCTTTTGTATTTAGATAACTAAAGAGTTAGACAGTATTCATAAGGATTGGTAGAGTGATTGGGGCAAATATTTAAATGTGGGTTAAGTGCACATACACTACACAGCACCCTGCTGCAGCTGATACTCATCATCTTGTTTCTGACAAGAAATGCACGTGCAAATGCATTTGCCCCAATCTCTCTACCTACCCTTATGAACACTAATCAATTCTTTATATGGCTCTCTAGACTCAACAACCACGTAACCTCCTCTCAACAGCTACCCTGTTACTTGGAGATAAATGCTTATTTCACAAAGGTCATACCCTATAGTTCCTTCTGTAAATCTTTAAATGGGTTTTTGCATTTATTTTCATACAATACCAAATTAAATATTCTAAAAAAGACATTTTAAATTGTTTAACTCATCTGAGGGCACCATATATATACAGCAAAAAGTCAAATTCTCAACTAATAGACATCACCCAGTTAAACAAATCCAACCAAAATTCCCTTTTGTTAATTCTAACTTGTGAAATAGTTTGCTCAAACAAAGCTGCCATAACAGCAGCATTTTCAATTTGATCTCATAAAAATTAAAATGTTCACTATAGTCTTTAACACTAAGGCATCCTTTTTTATTATGGAAATAATTTGGATGTAAGTTCTGGGTAGGTTCTTCGACATTGATTATAAAAAGGATATGAATTCAGTCAGTTTTTAAAAAAGTGTAAATTTCATTCATTTTATAACTGGAAGTGTATGACCTTATTTAAACTCTACATGCAATAAAGATACACAGGTTTCACAAAAACCTATTACAACAAGGATTAGAACAGAATTCCCAAACCCAATGACCCTGCTTTGCTATGACAATAGAACAGGAAATTAGGATCTTTACCACTTTTACCACACTTAAATCTGCTTAAATGTAGAAAGTAATCAAGTCACAACTTAAGATAGCCTGTGCCAGGAACAAGAATAACTAGAAACATAATTATTGGATAACATGGTGAAATGCTTTTTGTAATGTCTATTTTACGTGATCATGTTAGCAAGAGGACACAAGAGCATTTTAATTAAAAAGGTAGGGATTTATGAACTTATTTTTGGTGCAGAAAAGAGGGCAGAATACCCAGACCTTGCTTTCTACCTAAAATTGACACGTCATGTAAAATAAGAGAATTAAAACATAGCTGGGTCCTGTGCAGCAAGTGCAGTGTTCATTCTTTCTTAGACTTGAAGTAAAGTTTCTTGGTAAGCATGGACGCAAAGCAGGGCACCTGCTTCTTGCCAATGGCGCTACGGTCCACACAGTTTCCCACGCTGCGCGACGACACTTTCCTGTTGACCATCGTGAGAAGCTCCGTGAACTCCAGGGTCTCGCCAAACCGCTTCAGCATCTCACACAGGTCCTGGATGTACCATGAGCCATTGATGGTCTCACGGTGAGAGTAATAGCCTTTATTAAAACACAAAAAACTTCATTAGAATCTGTTCAGCTCTTTGAGGGTTGCAGAAAATGAAAGGCAAACTCTACTTCAGTCCTTCATTAGCATTCAACAGCTGCAAAATGTGCTGCCTCTGAGGTAATGAACTGGGAATACATTAAGGAACCATTAAAAATCCTTCAATAACCAACGCTACAAAGACTTTAATTTCACTACTAACCTTAATCTATATTTCTTGAATGGCTTCGGAATTAATGACAGCAATTCATTTAACAAAACAGAATATTCTGACACCGTAAGAGCTGAGCTGGACTGTACGATTGACACTCACTTCATTGTGCACGAGAAACAGTGAGAGACATTGCATTGCTTCATCTTTTTCCACTTCAAAATGTAGTATTTAAAATTTTTGTTAGCATTTTTCCTTGAACAAAGAAACCCCTTTGAGATTTCCCTTCATTGTACGAAAATATAAATTCTACGACAAATAAAGATTCTATGTGAAATAAAGGTGCAACACTTGATTGGAACACTGCAGCAAAATGGCTTCATAATCCCTTGACTGCTACACAAGATGTTAAAATCACATGCATAATGCTTTACAGGGACATGCTAAAACAAATGTTATGACTTCTTATGCACGGTATGTCATTTGTGCATCACATGATACCAAGCGCTATAAATGATGTTAAAACAAATGTCATGACCTCTTGTGCACCTATTGCTCATGTCCCTATAAAGCATTATACATATGATTATAACATCTTGTGCAGCATCTAGAAGGGTCAGAAGGATTATGAAGCCATTATGCAACAAATTGCAATATTTTCCTCCTTGTACAAGAACTGTCTCTGTACCCTTCAATGTATTCCACATCTATCAGGGATGATTTTACCTTCCGCCACCGAGTAGCACATGAGGAAGTCCGCTCCGGCAGGCAAGGTGTAGACAGCACCAGCATCCACCACCACCTCGTTGGTCACGGCATTGTCCACCACATCCATGGGCATTACTGGGTTATCATGCTTGTCACCACGGCAAGCCTGCCCAGAGAAGTCAAGACAAGCCCATATTATAAGGTGCATAGTAATCCAGTTGAAAATTATGTATTATATGTTTGTTGTTTACGCACTTCTGAATTCACATCCAGGGTTTTAAGTAACAAGTTTCTCCTTACATCTACTGTATGTGTTCTGCCACTTAAAAATAAACTTTTCCCCATAGTTTACACATTTCTACATTACTTTTTGTGTTTGGTGCAAACTCATTTGTATAGAAATATAAGCCACTTGATGGTGGAATCTTGCCTACCTTGAATTCTATCACAAATCTGAAAGAATGTCTATATAGTGTTGTCCTGTCAATCATTTCGAAAAAAAACTTAATAATGAAAGCAAAATTTCAAGGAATCTCTAATTGCACCTATACTGATTACAACCGTTTGTTAAAAATGCATGTCTGGGACAGAAGTTACAATAAACAATAGCTTAGTGAGTTGCTTCCAAATAAGAAGCATGTTGAGCTTGTTTTACCAGCTCCCAAGTCTTCAGGTGCTGCCGTTTTAAAGAGAGAACTCTCACCTGAAATATAAAGATCTTTGGCTTTCCCACCAGACTCTTGCACTTGTCTCCCTTAAACAAGGCAGTGATTTCTTTGATTTCAATCTTGGCATCATAGGCATAAACATACTCATTCTCTCCATGACTCAAGAAGATGCAAACGAAGCAATCAGCATCCAGGTGGTCAGAGCTAGCAGCTGAAACATTTAAAAAGGTTAAAATTCAATCATTTTTTGAAACAATAATTTTTTCCTTGACAAGAGCCAGACTACCAGCCCTATTGACCCGACACAACCCGTGCTTGTAACATTACTTTAGCCCTAATCCCAACCACACAGAATTGACACATGGTGTATTAATAAATGGGTTCTTTTAAGGGATTAGATTCTAAACAATATAACAAGGAAATAGGCCTTCTGACAGACCAACAGAACGTTGGACATAAGATGAGTAAAATTTGTTAAACACATTGTTTCCCTTTATTTGAGTTTCTGCTTTGCTGTACTGAGAAATGCAAAACAAAAAAACTAAGACACGCCCAATGATGAGTCGAGTACTTACTTGACTCACAACTTTATCAAATTAGTTAGCTGAAGGCACAGTTTTGCATAAAACTATGCAAAATGTACTGCATAAACAGACAAAACATTCTCGTAGGTCTGTAAAAATGTCTACTGATTCTAGTTTAATAAAAAAAACAGGAACATATATATATAAAAGATTAATCACATTGTACAGATGTCTATTTTCGCCTAAACTTATCTGAACCGATTCACTGGTTGTCACTAGGTTGCTAAACAACTTGTAAATGAAGATGCCATATTACATTTCTCTGTAGTAGAGAAGACAAAAAAAGAGGACATACACCATACACCAGTTCATGATCTAAAATCAGTTTTCATTAAGCATTTCTAAAATACAATTTTCCAAATTCCTTGATGTATTTTTGCCACCTAAAGGCCTCTTTGACTTAAGGGGAATTGCAGTCCCAATTTCTCTGACCGGTTATGAAATCTTGGTAACAAAATAAATTCACTGATGTTCTAGAAAAAAAAAAATCTAATTAAACACACAATCGTGAACTTAGTGAAAGTACAGTAAGTCACCTTGTTTGACAACTTGCATTCGAATTGCTATGTGATGTGGCCCTTCCTGTTTGCGCAGCAAATGTTCCAACATGCTCTGCATGCAAAGTGAACAAGTAAGTAGTATTTGTCAGCAAAACCATCTCAAAAGCAATATTTCTATTGGATTAAAAGAGATGTATTCACAAGTCTGCTTGTTTAATAATAATAATAATAATAATAATAATTGCTTACACTTATATAGCGTTTTTCTGGACACTCCACTCAAAGTGTTTACAGAAAATGGGGACTCCCCTCCACCACCACCATTGTGCAACATCCACCTGGATGATGCAATGGCAGCCATAGTGCGCCAGAACGCTCACCACACATCAGCTATCAGGGTGGAGGAGAGCAGAGTAATGAACCCAATTCATAGAGGGGGATTATTAGGAGGCCATGATTGGTAAGGGCCAATGGGAAATTTGGCCAGGACGCCGGGGTTACACCCCTACTCTTTTCGAGAAACGCCCTGGGATTTTTAATGACCACAGAGAGTCAGGACCTCAATTTTACGTCTCAGCCGAAGGATGGCACCTGTTTACAGTATAGTGTCCCCGTCACTATACTGGGGCATTAGGACCCACATGGACCGCAGGGTGAGCACCCCTTGCTGGCCCCACTAACACATCTTCCAGCAGCAACCTTAGTTTTTCCCAGGTACTGACCAGGTACTGACCAGGCTCACACCTGCTTAGCTTCAGTGGGTTGCCAGTTGTGAGTTGCAGGGTGATATGGTTGCTGGCTAATATGGCTGCTGTTTACAATGTCATAGGGCCACCCACATCGCCAAACATTTTGTTGGCTTGTTCTGAATTACAGAATATGGCACTGTGCATACCTGGAGATTTTGTGTATCATGTGATGTAAATTGGAGGTTTTACAAGTGACTGTGTACATTTCACTGTTATTGCGGTTTGAATGCACTCCTCAATGCTGATTCTTTCTAATCCTGAAATATGAAAATAGTTCCCCTTTAAACTTGAACTTGAACTTGAACTTTATTGCCATATGTAACCGGTACTGGTACAATGGAATTCTTACTTACAGAAAGTCTCTCGATTATAAAACAAGTGTAAAAAACAAAACAAAGTGCAAACAGTGCATCAAGACAATGTACAAACAAACAATAGACAATGTGCAAGTAAACATGCAGACAGTTTGACTGTAAACAATACAGACGTGTAAACAATGACTGGAGACGTACAATTAATAAATTACAATGAGGTAGATGGTGATGGTGTAGGTGTGGTCCGAGGGGGATGGCTAAATGTGTTCGCCAGTCTCACTGCTTGTGGATAGAAGCTATTGAAGAATCTAGTGGTAAGTGTCCGTATGCTCTTATATCTCTTGCCTGAGGGCAGTGGGGTGAAGAGCTCATGCCCGGGGTGGTGACTGTCCTCTGTGATGGCCAGAATTCTACCACGGCAGCGGTCCTCATAGAGCTGTTTAATCTCGGTGAGACCGCAGCCGATGATCTTCTGGGCCATATTGACCATTCTCTGCAGTGCCTTTCTTTCTCGCGAAGAGGTGTTGCCATACCACACGGTGATCCCGTTGGTGAGGACGCTCTCGATAGTGCAGCGGTAGAAGTTCACCAACACATGTGTTGGCATCCCCCATCGCTTGAGGCACCTCAAGAAATAAAGGCGCTGCTGAGCCTTCTTCATGATAGAGTCAGTGTTCACAGTCCAGGTTAGATCTTTAGAGATGTGAATTCCCAAAAACCTAAAGCTGGTGACTGTTTCCACTTCCGTTCCATCAATACTGAGTGGGCTGTGAGTGTGTGGCCTGTGTCTCCGAAAGTCCACTATTAGCTCTTTCGTTTTCTTTATGTTCAAGTCCAGGTTATTGCTATGACACCACCTAAGCAGCTGTACAACTTCATCCCTGTAAGTGGACTCGTCATCATCACTGATCAGTCCTATTATAGTGGTGTCATCGGCAAACTTAATGATGCGGTTATTGCTGTGTCTTGCTGTGCAGTCGTGAGTAAATAGGGAGTACAACCTTGGACTCAGACAGCAGCCTTGTGGGGTTCCAGTGCTCAGGGTGAGTGGTGTTGATGTTTTATTGCCTATCCGCACCACCTGTGGTCTCTCGATAAGAAAGTCCAGCAGCCAGTTGCAGACAGAGTTGCACAGACCTAATCCCCTGAGCTTTGTCACCAGTTGACAGGGTATGATGGAATTAAATGCTGAACTGTAGTCCACAAACAGCACTCTCACATACGAGTTCTTAGTGTCCAGGTGTTCCAAGGCTGTATGCAGAGCCAGGGAGACAGCATCATCCACTGATCTGTCTAAACATCACTTTTTTATCATTTGTATTCCTATAATATGAGGGAAGAACTTTGAATGTGTTAATTCGGTGACATTTCTTTCAATTCTTCTGGATATTTGAAACTGTTTTGCCGAGACATATTGAGAACATTTTGCACTTAAATACTTTTCTTTTTGTACCAAATATAAAAAATACTTCTTTTGGGATTTGCACCTAAGAGATTTATCATACTGTATATAGACAATTATCAAAGCATTGAAGGGGTATGCCCAGCTTTTTGTCCATATCTACTGATTGTTTGCCCACAGTTAAGCAGTTTAGATTTTCTCTGTAATCCAATGACTAGCACTTACCTTCATAAATTTCATTCAGTACTTCCTCAACTTTAAGATTATCAAATGCTTTTACTTCAAACCCTAAATCTTGAAATCTGTAAAACAGGGGAACAAGTACAGAAGATTAATTTGTGAATTTCTAATAATTTTATGCCTAAGTAAGTATTAACAGCTACCTTGCTAACTAGGGGAGATGAGAATTTTAAAAAAACATCTTAAAATCCCATTACTTCAAAAACGTTTTATTTACTAGGAGGTAATGTCTTAATTTGAGCATCTTGCACCAAAAACTGATAAGTGCTAAAAAAGAAAAAAAGAACATGGGTGTTATCAGCTGCATGAACACAGACTTGCAGCTGCTGACCTTCTGAAAAGGTTGTGTTTGTCTGCATTGGTACCAAATCGGTCAGGCATGCACAGACGCCAGAAGAAGCGCTCCTGGTTGAAGATCAAGGCCAGGCCCCGGCGCTTATGGTTTGTCTTGTATTCCACCGCTGGGTCAAAGAGATCAGAGCTGTAAACACACAGTGACAAATTGTCATGACTCATGTCATGTAGAGCTGGGTGATAATTCGATAACGATAATTATCGTTATAAGAAAATTTTCCTTGATATAATTTTAACAAAAGTTCAATAAATGTTTGATACAACTGTTTATGCTTTGCGCATGACATGCGCAAGCGCACACAGTACTGCGCGAGTGTGGGTGCGTGTTGCAGACCGGGCAGCTAATGTGGTGTTGTTTACCCACACGGTTGTGTCTGACAGGATTGTAGTTAGAGTGGAGAAATGAGCGACACTGAAGCAAATGTAGTGCTGCCAACGACCAGCTCGAAGGACGATGATGTCGTCAACAGAAAAGGTCATTCAACTTCGTAAAAAGCCAAAATATCTCCAAATTACCAATCAGACATAAAACAGAGCACTTTAAACTTTGCAGTCTGTCTGAGCCATCTTCTATGCGTGTTTTATCACACTGCAGTATTTACGTTTTCTATTAAGATATTTATTTATTTATTATTTTACTCATGCATATTTTGACATAAAAAAAGACTTGAATACTCTCTACCTCAGATTTGTTTAATGTTTCTGCTGTTTGTCAAGTGTTTGTTGTGTTCTTAAAATAAAGAGTTGTTTAATTTACCAATTAACTGTCTGGTTTCTTCAACTTTCAGTCAGGATAAAACAAATCTTCCTTTAAACTTGAAAGAAATAATGATTTGACATTTATCGTGATAATTATCGATATCGACTGATATGAATTTTTTTTGGCCATATCGCCCAGCCCTAATGTCATGCTTAACTAACTTTAGGACCAAACAACATAACACATTTCTCTTTAAAAAAAAAAGAATATTATGGGCGAATCATGGTCAAACCAGCACAGACCCGTACTAACCACCAAAAACAAAAAGAAATAAGTGTAGAGTAACCAGCTTTGCTTGTTTAGTGTTTCTAGTGAATGTTACTTAGAGAACATAACGAGCATTAATTTTTACATTTAAACTTACATTCCAGCATACCTATAAATAGGATTTTGAAACACTCTTCTTGAAAAGTATTTTGGAAGGACTGAGTACAAGATATTTCTACAAAGATGCGAGTACAGATGTGAATACCTTCATAGAATGTGCTATTGCCTAGAAAAGAACCCAGGATGCCATACCACTATGACACACATGCACAATATTACCTTATCTTATTTTAGAATGAATAGTGTGACTCACTTCTTATCAAAGACATTCTTAGCAAAAGCAATAAGCATAGGAGGACCCAAGTATAATTTAGGTGGGTACTACTGTAAAGATACTAAGTGTGCAAAGTAAACGTAGGTGAGGAAACCACAAGGAACCAAGAACGTATTAAAAAGTTTGCAAGCTTAAGGGAAGTAATAAGCATAATTTGATCAGTGGAGATAAACATATTCAACAACCTGAAAGGCATTGATAATGTTTCCCCAGCAGACTTCTGCAGAATTAATTGAGAAATGCAAATGGAAACTAACTACATGCACGAAACTAACTTCTTGGCACTGAAAATCAAAAACAGGAGGTGCATAAAAGATAGTGGGAGTCTGGAACAATTTGCGTAGCCATGTTGCTGAAGCCACTACTCTGTCTTTTTCAGGAAATGACTGAATGAGATCCACAGGTAAATTAGTTACTATCAATGTCAGTAGTTTTAATCTTGTGTTCTTAATCTTTCTGGCTATGCAGAAACTGCAAATAAGTGTACATAGTACAGAATACACCTGGTAGCTGTAATGATAGAAAAATATTCTGGAGTATGTCCTTTTCTGTTCTGAACCAGCATGCTTGGAGATTTTCCATGACTCTTTACAGCAACAGCACCTCAAGACATGGTAGAACTCTGTAATGTAAACTGATCCAGTTAATTAATAATTAATTGATTTAGGTCGTTAAGAACTTACAGTAGCTAGAATATAAATATGGAGAGTATTCGGCACTCAACTGCTTTCCCCTGTAGCTTTTAACTCAGAAAATAATAGCCATTATTTAAATATTTAAAAGGATCTTGTAACTGCAGAACAGCATATATAGGGAATTTTAGTGGCAGAATGTAAACTGGCTCTAAAGGTCAACAGAAGACTTCAAGCAAGACGGGAATACACATTTACGTAATGGTACATTTACAGATAACAGATCAGCAGCAAAGCATGACACTCCTCCCTTAAAACTGTATGGATGCCACCCACAGATGTGTGAACTTGCTACGGTTTCTGTAAACGTAAAACAACAATTTTACAATAACTGCCATCTTGAGAATATCTACAAAAGGTTAGACTATTCTAGCTAGAAGGGATAATAAAAAGAATCATGAAGAGAATCTGCTGAGTCAAAATGCAGCACCCTGAGAGAAGCAGCAGCCACATCAAAAAGTGGATTTCCATCCAGCTGCAGAAAAAGACACTTGTATTGAACACAGACATTTAATTAATGTTACTCTGCTGCAGTTTCACTGAGAGGTACAAGAATAAAACTATTGGTTTTTAATATAAAATTATATAAACGCAAAAATGTATAAACCATTTAATTTTAAACATCATTAAATGTATTCGTGTGGAATGTCTTACACCTAGCACTACAGTATGTGTGCCTTTTTCTATGTAATTCATCAGATTCTCAGTTACTACAAACAGTGCAAATGCGTGCTCTCTTGCAGAAGTACAGTGGTGTTTGTTGCTAGCTTAATTTCTGACAGGAAACAAAGCTAAAACCAGAAAAACAGTGTGTACCTCACATTCTAGCCCACATGACTCATTTTAAGAAAGACTGACTGGCATTTTTAACAAAACAGAACCAATTACAACCAGAAACGACAAAGCAGGCAAACATGCCTCACAAATTGCCTCAGCTCATCCCACAAATGTACCCCCACAAATGCGGCTCAAGTCTAATGAGTCTGGCAAACACAGCATACTTGTGACATTCTCATCTCTCTAGAAAGCCACTGTTAAATGAGCAGCAGAAGGATATGCGTTGTCCACTGTGTCACATGAGGATGGGCCCACAGGAAGTTCAGCAACTGGCCTCTGGGCTATTAAAGTAGCACTGTGAAGTCAGGTTGACATCAGTCACTTCTTGTAACCTGCCTTTTCTGATACAGTGGAGCTTGCAGTGGGAAATACTTACAAAGTTGAAGAACGATGATGCCCATCTTGTCAAGAATTCGAGACGTGTGGTCTCCTTGATTATGGCCTATCATTGACTTCAACTTTTCACAAGTTAAGACATTGCTGGCTGTGAACTTCCTACACAGCAAACAACAGTGTGCTAACTAAGTCCATCCACCAAAACAATGATGGTACAGTATAAAGGCGTTGTACTCTTGATAAGCAGCTATTCAATAACTTAACAGCTTATATTTTATTCTTTTAAGATTACCTAAATAATGTGATAACTTTATATGATGCTTTTTTCAGTTTATAATATGATACTGAAATTCTTTGGCACCGATTACTTTAGTTGAGGGATGACAAACAGGCTATGAAAATTAAGTAGTCAGAGCCTTGCAGCTACAAGGATGATTAGTCTATGCTGAGGGAAGCAAAGAGGAAAAACCAAACAAAAGGAAGCTAAACCTGTTCCATGTTTTAATGGTCAACCAGAAAGCTAAGAACTGTACTTGTGCTAAGGCAATATTTGTGTACCTGTGTAAAACAATATTCATGTTTTATATTCAAGATATTCAAGAGCTTTGAGGGAAACTATCGGAATGTAGTGCTCTTGGTTCAAAAATATTTTTGTTTGTTCTTTCAATAAGATTCTCTGCCTTTTGTTTTACTTAAACAAAGCTGCTGCAATGTGAACATTCTGGAAAAATTAGCTAATTCTCAACAGAGACGCACGAGGTCAAAAGACCCACAGATGGATGAGGTAGATGCAACATTTTTAAAAGGAAAACACTGAAATGTCTTACCTCCTGTAATATGCGTCTGTTTCAGTAACATTTCCTCCCAAGGCTGAGGAAAGAAAATGAACCAAAAACAATTATGGACATATTGGAGCTTTAGTGTATTAGAACATTAAGAGTCTAGCATTCAAAAACATCAATCCTACGGGTTGATGGCATTACAACTGGAGGTATTTTACAATGTAATTTTGCTCGATGAAAATTATCTCTGGATCAGGACAGATGTCTAGCACACATTTCAGGCACAATATTGGGGAAAAAAGATTTCACAGCAATATCTGATAAACTAGATTACCAGCATGCATTAGCAACATCTCATCTGAATCGCATGCAAACTACAATGCTAACTTCAAAGAACCGTAATGCAGTTCCTAGTTATTGCAAGATCTGAGTGGGACCAACCGCTGAATGCTAAAGAAAAACTGCAGGAATTCTAAGCTGTATGCACAAAGCATTTTTATAAGTGCTCAATCTGTAAAAACTGAACTAAACACTAATAGTCTGCAATTTCCTTCACAGGATCAATAAAGTATCTATCTATACCACAAACACACTCTAAGTGAGATGTCCCCTCTCTTGGTACTGGAAGGTGGATGCATCCACAGTTTTTCTAGGTCTCTTTAAAGTACCAACATGACAAGAGTTGAGAGAAGCTATCATACTGCAACGCAATATGTTTAGCCTCTTGCAGCATAAAATATCAACATCTACTGTACTCTAAAGGACTCCAAGACACTCACCTTCAGGTTTCTTTGTTGGCTCACTGTCATGTTCAATTCGTCCTGTAATAATGAGGAGCAATTAATGTAATACAGTTACTTATTAAGACAGATGAAACTTCAATTAAACATTTCCAGATGAATTTAAAACTTCAGCACAAGTTCGATCGTTATTTTTCTCCGTCTACTATATTCCTGTATCTTTGCCATGTGATCACACTTGAGCTGGAAAATATGTGGCTGTGTTTTAGAACCCTATATAGAAAGAAACACATTATTTTTCCAACATAAACTCAATTTGGAAATGGCCACTGCTTTTTATTTTAAGTAACCTGGCAAAGAAACTTGTATTCCTTAGAGGAGAAAGAGACATATGCATGTTCCTCTGACATGCCCACACACGTACAGCCAAGCATCATCTGACACACTGAAGGCCCCACAGTGTTTGACGGGAGATGTAATGATGATCAGAGGAGGGGACCATTTCTTATTAATTAATTAATTGCTTACACTTATATAGCGCTTTTCTGGACACACCACTCAAAGCGCTTTACAGGTAATCGGGTCTCCCCTCCACCACCACCAATGTGCAGCATCCACCTGGATGATGCGACGGCAGCCATAGTGCACCAGAACGCTCACCACACATCAGCTATTAGTGGGGAGGAGAGCAGAGTAATGAAGCCAATTCATAGATGGGGATTATTAGGAGGCCATGATTGGTAAGGGCCAATGGGAAATTTGGCCAAGACGCCAGGGTTACACCCCTGCTCTTTTCGAGAAACGCCCTGGGATTTTTAATGACCACAGAGAATCAGAACCTCGGTTTTACGTCTCATCAGAAGGATGGCACCTGTTTACAGTATAGTGTCCTCATCACTATACTGGGGCATTAGGACCCACGTGGACCACAGGGTGAGCGCCCCCTGCTGGCCCCACTAACACCTCTTCCAGCAGCAACCTTAGTTTTTCCCAGGAGGTCTCTCATCCAGGTACTGACCAGGCTCACACCTGCTTAGCTTCAGTGGGTTGCCAGTTGTGAGTTGCAGGGTGATACGGCTGCTGGCGAATCTTATTGACTTATTGTCAATAAGTCAATTGTCAATCTTATCTTATTGACATCACTGCAAGCTTGCAGGTGCCCGCCATGTGGGTTGCAGGAGTTTACTGGAAAGCTATGAGACCCCTGGCAAACTACTCCCAACCCTATCCCTGATGATCCTGAGTCATCTGCGCATTTTCACTTGGCTCAACCCAGTTACCACTTGGGGAATCCCAGTCAAGCCCGACGTGACTCGGAAATCTGGGCCAAAGAGCTCAAAGTACATAAAGTGAGTGCCTTTAGCAATTTTCCTTAAATAATCACTTTTTACTACATGGTGAGCAATGCTACCAACTTTAAATCATCCACCCCATGTGCTGCTCCTGTTAATTTACTAAGCAGGCCACATGATGTGCCAGCCAGCATTATTTCTGCTTCGTGATGCACTGGGATTTTGGGAAGATTCCCCACCTGTTTCTGATCACAGTTTCTTCATGCAATTTGCTGGCATCACATTCAGAAGCGTCTGATATTTATTATTTTAAACAGATGCCATTTTAACGTCACAAGATGAAACCTGGGTCTGCCTGAGGGCAGATAGATTAATTCAAGTCAAACAAGGAAGTTTACAGGCAATAGCAATACAGTATTACTTCCTTTAACAACTATATGAGTGTCATTAACATACTGTAGAAAGTTAGAAACCTGTTCTGCCACAAGCTGGAAAACCTTTGTCATCTCATGAATACTTTAAAAAAGCATTAATAAAGACAGTACGACTTCCAACGAAATGCACTCTATTTTTTTTGTCACAATGTTCCATAGCTTGTGGTTATACTTCTATAACCAAATTGTTACACCAATGATAAAAGAACTAAATCCAAATACAGCACACTAAATACCTCCTGTAAAGAGCAAGGGTTTATTTGTTCAGTGCACCTTACTCGCCTATTATAACCATAAATCAGAATACCAATAATCATTTATGACAAGTAGAGTCTAAAGATTACCCTAGATTATTTTTCTTGGAATTTCAATGTATCGGGTCATTTGTTCTCTGAAAGACCCTAGTTCTGAAGGGTGTTCCTTGTAAGAGCATACATGCAAAACTGTGAAAATTCTAGGTTACACCATTGAAACCATTGTATTGTTCTTTGCAATAACAATCTTCAGTGCCTGTCAAACAATTTACAACAGTCATAAGATGGCTGATAAACTGATTTGCACTATGTGGTTTGCTAAGTACTCCTTTTTCTGATGTCCATCCTTTAAATGAAATATGCCGCAAGACTGGTAGAACCATTTTATGGCATTTTAAATCTGTGCACATTGTTTACTATACATGCAACTTTCTTTAGATGTACAAGCACTGCTCAGACAATTGCATCATCCTGGATTAACCATTGAAATAGTCAAATTAAGATATTAAGTATCCATTTTAAGAACATTGTACTACAATTTAAACAACAAACTCTATTTTAAGGTTAATACTATGAAAATGTTGCACAGGATACTGTGACTGTAAATGTAAACCTTCCTAAATAAAAAAATAAATAAATCAAAGTCAAACTAACTTTTTTTTTTACAATATTGAGAAAAATTCTGGAAGATACTGTTTTCAAAGAGTCTTAATTTTAAGGATTTTTGTATCTCTGTTTTCTACAGTCTTAATATGGATCAGACAAGACAAATCAGAGTTGGGTTAAAAACTTGAGGAAAGTTGGGAGGTTTCCTAAGAAAACCACTGTAATGTTATTTCAGGGCAGGATGTGGTTGTTAAAGACAGAATCTGGCCAGTTTAAACTATAATATATATATATTTTAAAGGGAAGCCTGAAACTAAGTTAAAGAGCACCACTTTTACATTATTTTTTAAAGTGCTGTACATAAACATCTAGCTACCTGCTAGTCATACATTTACGAATAGTCTACATAAGAAATCTAGAATGATCCGATACTATGGATTCACTAAATCCCAATGTAAATCGGTTGTCAACCTTGTTTTTTTTAATTATTATTTTGCAGTTCCATAAGGACTTGTCATGACTGCTGTACCGATACAGAACAAGGGAAAGAGTCTGTGAGTGTTTATCGCTAACCTACAGTATTTCTGTTTCAGGACGTTTAGAAAAAAACTTACTGTTTTATTTGCATTTTAATTACACAGTTACAAGTTTGATGCAATTTGACGTGTTTTTCGCGTACAGCTAAAATGCACAACTGTTTCTTGAACAGCAATAAGGAAGTGTAGCAACCACGTACTGTACCTAGATGTCCAACACAAGGACGCGACTTTTCTCAATTTCACTTTCATCCGTTTCAACGTGTTAATTCAATATCCAAATACTGTATTAACGTCCTACTGCATAGTACGTACGTGCATTTACTTTCTGAAAGTATCTGAACAGATCATTAAGAAGCAACATATTCTCTCAAATACAGTTAACATTACCCACTTCTGTTTTCTCGTGTTCCCGATTTACACCTATTAAGAAATGTTAGAAAAAAACATTTAAATTAAATCAACGACAGCAGTTTGATTAATGTGGTTATTATAAAGCCCCGGTATTTTTACATTACTTGTAAGTATTAATAATAAACTCACTTAGAAGCAAAACAGTCCAATGTCTTTATCGGTTTTATCCTATCTCTGAACTTTTCAAACAAAGTGCTTGCAGTTATCAGGGACGGCTGCGATACATACTGTATATACAGTAGCTGTATCGTGGTGGCAAAATAGCCAAAACATTTCTATTTGACCAGAAACAGTTGTTTAATTGAGACTATTGAACAGTACATCTACACACCAGACGTGGCTGCTGGCTGGAAAACGCACGATATAAGTTTGACTTAAAAAAGAAACGAATGCTATAAAGTCTGTGGCATTAAAACAAGTTTTCAGTTACCTCTGAAGTCTTGCTTCCCTGAGTTTGCCATTGTTTTGAAGAGCTTGGATCTTGTGTGCCTCTCTAGCGCCTGGCTGGTACTCGTACGGGCGGAAATTACGCCTCTATGTACTGTAGTGGGCTTGGGAAGGGGGCGGCAAACAGGTGCAGATAAGTGGTTATGAGAGATGCCAGTCAACAACGTTACAACTTCCGCAAACCTGACGGTTTTAGTTGAGGAAAACCTACAGCGCTTCATAGCATTAAAAAGCCTAAGTTACGGAGTCATTCTTGTAGTATTTCAGTGTCCAGTTGCGTACCTTTGGGGTACTAAGATTTAGTTTTTCACAGCTACATTTTTTTTAATCGTGTTTCAGTTTACCTTTGTCAGTTACAGTAAACTCCGCCCTCTGGCAAACGCGTTTTACACCTTTTTTTTTTGTTACAGTAGCATTTTGGCAAATCAGTGGTAAATGCTTCAGTGAAGCATTTCTTCTCTCTACGCCTTTCAAGAAAGCGTAAACCAATCACCAAAAACAAATCTCAGTGGAACCAATCTGAAGCTGCGGCAGCAACCTGGCTCAACCCAATTATGCCAAAACACCTGGGGTGTGCTTTGTACAGTATGTTTTTAATTACGTAAAGATAGTTCATATTTGGGTATAAGAAACATTATTAACATTAAGGAAAATTTTACATGAAAACCATTTTGAAGATCACTATCGCTGTTCAAAATCTTAACTTTTCAATCTCATCTGAAAAAAAACACACACAAGGTTATACAGTACCTAAACAGTATCTTAACAATAATTGTATACATATTATTCCCATTCTGTTAGGGTTAAAGGGCTTGAGTACTTACTGTTACACAGCCTGTTCTGACGTGTAATATCGTTGGTTAATGTTCGTACATATACACTGCGCTGTTTAATTTAATTAAGGAATATAGTTTATATCTTCCCCTCATTTTCATAAAATTAGTTTTTAGTGTAGTATTTTCAAATCACTTCGGACTGTCATGTTTTGGATAGAAGTGCAACATTCCGATTTGCAACTTTGTAATCGGTTACTATGTTACTAAATTATTTGTTGCTCTTCATGTGTATTATAGTTTCAGTTTTTCTTCGGTATAAATATACTCAATTATTTGCATGGAATTTCTTAGCATATACATATATATACACATATACATATACATTTCTAAAAATATAATGGATCTGCAGTTAAATTACAAGATAATCAGGAGGGTTGGACAGTGTGCAGTGATTAAGATAAGATCACTTTATTAGCCATATACAATTTCTTGCATTAGGATTTCATCTTTTCGCATACCCCAGCTTGCTCTCCATGAGACACAGACACACAGACAGGGAGAGAAGCTTGGGGTCAGAGCGCAGGGTCAGCCATTGTACGGCACCCCTGGAGCGCTTGGGGTTAAGGGCCTTGCTCAGGGGCCCAATGGAGTAGGATTCCTCTGCCGGCCACGGAAACGTTAGGGGCCCTGGGTTCCTATCTGGGGTGCTATCTGTGTGGAGTTTGTATGTTCTCCTAAGATTTGCATGGAGTTTCTCTGGGTGATTTGGTTTCTTCCCACAGTCCAAAAACATACTGCCAGATTAACTGGTTTCTGGGTCAATCTGGACCTGGTGTGTGTGTCTGTATTTGTTTCTATCTGTGCCACAATGGACTGGTGTCCAGTCCAGGGTATATATCTCAGGTTTGCCCATTTGCCAGGGACAGTATCATTTGCTGGGGACAGGCTCTGACCCCTGGGACCCCTAAATGGAAGAAGCAGTTAGAAAATGAATTGATGGATATGAGGAAGAACTGTTAGATATTACATTATTTATAATAATCATTATATGCTTCTCCTAAGACTGTAACCCGGTATTTCATGAATAATACAGTGTTCTAAAACACTGTTATAGAAACAAAAGTAGTCAACGTACTTAAAAATTATCATTAAAAAAAACCAAATTACATCTGGTTTGGAAAACTTTTATTTTGAAGTTCATTGTGATCACAAACATTTCGACACAAAATGTGATAGGATAGGACTTCTTAATCAAGAAATCTTATCAAGTGTATTAAGGTGCACAGACCTATTTTCCCAATGTTTGGGCATAGATATCCTTGAGATTTATGATGGGTCTTAGCTTTAAAAAAGGTATAAAAAGGCAAACCCAGAAAAAATTCTCCTTCATTATTTATCTTATTCTTTATGAGAAATTAGATTTTTTTAAATATATAAAACATTCTGACACATTGTATCCAAAAAATTTACATTTTGTTATCAAGTAGCTGCAAAAGTTTGACATTTTTAAAGATACTGTGGCATTTAATAATCCAAACATCTTGAGCAAATCAGTATATTAGCATACTATTTTAGATGTTAACTTTGAGCAAAAACCTGTTTTTATAATCACATTCCATTCAACTTATCATGATTATATCAATCCAACTCTGTTTCCAAGTTAAAAGAGCTAAAAAGCTCTGCAAAATGTGCTTTTTACTAAACATCATAGCCACAGTGTTTTGCCTCAACAATCAAAGAAGTTTACAGGTGAGGCTGATCACTAGGCCCACAGTGCATTTTATTTCACTTCTGGTCAGTTTTACAATTTAGCTGATATAGTGTTATATCTTAGAATTACTGCTGTTACTGTATATTTGGTGCCTCTGGTGCTGGTGCTAGTGAACAGTTCACTTTCCCCTTTGGATACTGTTCATATTCCTACTGCTACTATGAACATTCACATGAACGTTCACAATATACATGTTTATGACTTTAATAGGTAATAAGGCACTATCCTTAAATTAAGTTAAATTCTACCCAGACACATATCTTATAATCTATGGAGTTTCTTGATCGATTCAGCAATTAATATCTCTTGAAACCACCCAAAAATACCTCTTTGGTTCCTAAAAAATAAAACCAATTAATATACCAAAACCTTAACACCAATGTGAAATTTTAAAATAAAATGAACACACTGTGTGCAGAAAATTAAAAGTTATTCAAGGAAAAGTTTTCTCAACACAAATTATTCCTTACAACGCAGCAGTTCATTGGGCTGCACCTGGACTAACGTAATGATAAATACATTTGGCTGTCCTCCTTAGAAACACAGAAAGTGTTCCTGCTCCTACAGTATGCCACCAGTCCACAAGACCTGGTTTCTCTCACAACTCCACCTTCTCTTCATAGCGACACATACAGGAGGCTCGCTGGCTGTCCAGGTAGGGTTTACACCCCAAGTGCATGACAGCATCAAACAGCAGACTCACGGTTGACTCGCAGGCTGAAAGACATGCAGTACAGGAGCAGTTGAATATTAAATTTCCTGGCACATTTCTGAATACCCAACAATGTTCATTCTGTACAAGAAATATTAACTACCAATGTTTGTGTTTAAATAATCTTACTCATTATTACACAAAGATTTATACACGACTACCTGATAGTTAAAAGTAACTACATAGTACTGTTATCGTTGGGGTTTATAAAACTGAAAAAACAAAACGATGGGCTTCATTTGAGGTGTTTGCCTAACTGTAGATGGGCCGAGAAACAAGTAAACACAAATAACCCAAAAGATTTTTCTGGTTTACTCTAACTTCTTGATCAATCATTATACATTTAAAATGCTAAGAAATAGGATAGAAGAAAGGAAAAGAAGGGAAAAACAGAGGAACACAAAGAACGAAGGAACACCATCACCCTCCTCTTCCTTGAAGCATGTGCCAGGCAAGAGGCCCTTGATCTGATCTTGTTCAGAATCTTGAAGATCAGATTCCGGTTATGTAATCTGGACCTTGTCATAGAAAACTTGCTGTCCTTCCTATTAAAGGACATTATTTTTCCTAAAATGTAGAATCCTCGGGCTAAAGACGTTCTCTCCTAATTTGGTGATTCATCTTTAAATTAGAGAGAGGGATTCTCATTCACTTTTGGGCCTCTATTGTACCTCCTGCTCAGGTTTATTGCCATTGTATTTGTTCTCCCTTTTATTAGAACAGTATGTAACAAGCAAGGAAAGAGGACCCAAGATTAATTTTTGCAAACTTTAACTGTCCTTATTGATTTCAGATAACATTTTTGCCCCATTTCCAGTCCAAAGCTGGTGTTTCTACATGAACATTTAAGTATGCATACAGAGACTGCAATAGGCATAATGCATTATAATGCCTCAGACAGATTTGTTTTTAACCATACTTGAGAAATATTTTGTGACTTAGGAGTTTACACTAAGAGCCCTCTGGCAGTGTGGAGATGATTAGATATTATTACCATACAATAACACTATGATCTGAACAGTAGTTAAGGTACTGTACAGTATGTTTAATTTATTATATCGCACATTAATTCCCCATCCATGTATAGCAGTTCATTAAGTGCTCATCTATGCAAGACATAGAAAACTGCACATTTAAAATTGCACATAAAATATATAAGTTTAATTAAGCAGCAAGAGATTGTGGCCTCATAAAACTGAAACCCAAATCACCACACTGGATACTACTTTGATATTTTTGCTCTATGGTGAGGAATGCCACCTAGTGTTCACCAAGACCATATACAGTAGCAATTACTGATTCTTTCTCACATTCTCATGAACTCCAGTTACTGACTATTTGATTTGTGTTATAAAGTCCTCGTCATTTAGCACCACGAATCCCTGATGTCTGACTTTTTTCTTTTAAGGAAACTGTATGATTTGTGTTTGCTCCATGCACAATGAGATCAAACACGCTCTCTGTAGACCATATGTGAAATAGAACAGGAACCTCACCTTGAACACTCTGGGATAACCCTAATGTTTTCTGGACATTCCTGCAGATCTTTGCCAGGCAGAACTGGAACTGTTCATCGCAGTCGTGTTTGTCACTTCCACAGGTGTCATAGCACCGGTCATGCTGATTACAACACTTAGTCATGGAAGGGATGCCGATGTCAAACTGTGAACGGACAAAAGAGGTCTTACTAAATAGCCAATCCAGGCACTTAAATAAGATTCTCCTAGCACAGGCATTTCATTCAGCTACTACACTATGAGCAGCAATTACTTAAACTATTCAACATCCTCAACAGAGTAAAATTCACTTGCTGTAGGTTCAACAAACAGTTTGCATTCCTGAAATGTAAGTGGATCCAACTGGATTTCTGACCAACTCATAGACACAATATTAGAAAAACAAATGATAGAACAGTCCTTGTTTTGGGCTTTATTTGAAAGGCCATTTATGAAAGGAAAGCACTTCAGAATGATGGAATCACAGACTAGATTTTTCAATGGGAAATCAAACCCATGGGACTCTTCTGAAGAGGGACAGAGGTGCAGAAGACTAGATGTGGGATTGAAAGTGCTCTGAGGATTAATTTATTAATTATTAAGCATTATTACGATTTATTAAGCAGTATTCAGGCTATTCTAAAAAATAATTTGATTAATGATTAAAACCACAAAGACATTCTGGCCAGTATGAGAATTCAAACAAAAAAATGTCTGAGGTTTCCAACTTCCAACCACTGACATGTATACAGCTGGCATTGTTTGTTGTAAGGGTAAAATGATCAAATGGATAATAATATTCTTATTAATAGTGCATCTTTTATGACATCCAACAATACGAGAACATTAAATAAACTGTGAGGATTTCTGCACAGACATTCATCACCACCAAGAAATACACATGGCTGAAACTGTTATGGTTTTGGATATTTTTTCTAATATGTTGCCTGATTAAGACACGTAAAAAATCTGAAGGTTCAGACTGGATGTCCGAGGGATTTCTTTAAATTCTAGACCCTACCCAGGCCTGGACTGTGTATACTTTCCAAGATAATTAAAGATTATCAAAGGGTACATCCATTCCAAGACAACACTGACCTTGGGTTCCATTTGGAGGAGGACCTAATTAGGTTCCTAGCAGGGTTTCATAGAAGCTTTTATACAAATAATAATAATTTACCTGAACACCAAACAGAGGAGATCCACATCCATTAGGAGGGGGAGGTTTGTATCCAGGCCGAGGGACAGGCTTATAACCTGTAGACGAAAACAATATATTTAGCAACTTTGTCACAGAAGATTGAGGACCATTATTGATCGTTAGAGAGTGACATAGAATAGTATTATAGTATAATTTGCTGGACTCATAAGAAATAGGTTGTGGGTTGCAGTTCAGTGTGGTACTTTGTCCACATTGCGCCAGTCAACCCAGCTACATAAAAAGGAAAAAGCATTGCTAGGGAGACACAGAGAGGGCAGTCATGGGCTTAAACACTGCAGACACCAGGATGAGCCCTTCTCATTGATGCTGTGGCTCTGTATTGTGGATTTTACCCACCTCTCTATTTTACCTCTGGATTTTTCTTCCTTTTGTAAGGGGTTTTAAATAATTGTAAGACTATTCATGTATTTTTATATTTTAAATACTTTAATAAAAAATACATATATTCAACAAAAAGGGTTTAACAAATAAATAATGTATGTGTATGGATTACTGCCTTAGCCCTCCTGGCCAAACACCATCTTCCTCTCTATTACCTCCTAGACCAGGGTTCCTAACTAGTCTTGGAGACCCACGCACCTGGTGGTTCATGATCCAGCTTAGCTATTTACTTAATGGAACTATCAAGTTTTCCTTTGAATGCTGGAGATTTTATGTTCCTTAAAACGCTATAGTACAAAGGCAAACTTCACAATATGTGTTAATAGCCGAGAACAATATCATGATCTCAATTAATTATTATTAGTTAAGGCTCATTCACTATGTGATTGAGATCCTGTCTGGAAAAAAAAAAAATACAGCAGATGCGTCCCTGCCACTGCCTTAGGACAGAGTGGCATGTCCAACTATCTCCAAAATGACTTCAGCATGATAGCAGAGCTCAGTGTAAAATTTCAAAACTGGAATGGAGTTACAAATTCAAAACCTGGATTCAGACAAGCACATACTTACCAGGGTTAACTAGGATAAGTTTTCCTTTTGTTTCAATTAAGAAGAAAAAGCTGTCGTCTTACCGTCGCTACATTTATAATGGCACAGTCCGTCCTCCCCTCCGAACAAGTCTAGTGCTGCGTTCAGATAGGTGTCTATTTTGTGGATCCCGTTGCGAATGGTTTTCAATGTCATTCTCCAGTCCGGCGTTTCGGGGTCAGGAATCTTCTGCTTGCATGTGCACACACAGCTCAAAACCCCAAAGGAAAACAACACTACAAAAACGTACATAAAAAAGTAGTGCATATTCCACCTGCAACAACCGTAGATCAATCCTCCAAAAGTCCCTGAATCCCGCGTGTAAACGGTAGATTTTTAATAGTATTCAAAAACATGAGTAATGTGCACCCTGTTTTTTTCTTATTTTAACATATTGCTCTTAGACGACACACGCGTACTGTACACACACACTTCTACCCTTCTGATTTCTTCATTCGTCGGAGGCTTGAAGTGAAGAGAGATCAGTGTTTACAGTCTTTCCTTTCCTGTTCCGGGGTTGCAGTCTCACATGACAGAAAAGTAACCTGTCATCACGTCAGGATAAATTGAATTAGGGTTAGACACATACGTGTTCTCTTCTGAAGCATGTCCAAAGTCCAAAGTGCATATCTGAGGAAGCCTGTGCGTTTCCTGTTCTGACATCACTGGACTCTGGCCTATCTTGATATTATTCACATGGAGCTCTGGATTGCAATGGTCCATGACTGTGCGTGGGAGGACAGAGTTAAGGCCTGGAGTACTGAGGCTAACACAGTTAAAGCTTATGTAACGCAACGGGGGCTCAGGCGGGCGCCCTTGCCGCATCTGGTCGGCCCCATCCCGACTGGAGGCTCGAACCCGGGACTTCCGCGTCTCTCTGCAGCGACCTAGCCCCGTGAGCTAAAGAGAGATCTCCCTACAGCCCAGTAGCTGTAGTCCTGCTATCACAGGGAAGGGCGGTGACGTCACCTGCTCTGGTACGCCGGCTCTTACACACAGTGCTTGTCGGCCGTAAGCGTTACACTTATTTTGTGGGTTACAATGGCAACTGTTTGTTTATAAGGTGTCTGTTGGTGGAGGCAACCTTGATTTTTCCATACTCTTCTAACACTTTCAACCTTCCAATAAACTCCTGAATTTATCCTTAAATGCTTAAATGATCCACACGTTGAAGATCACTTTGATCATTAAGGATTATATGCAACAAAGACTTGCAGTGAAATACAGTAGAAAGGAAACACCAAGCTTGCCCGTCCCTGCAATTCAGACAGAAATTTAGAACTGAGGAGGCAGTTTGTGGCTTGCAGGAAGTGTTATTTTCTTGATGTATTTAAAAAACAACAACAATACAGCCTGTTTGTTTGTACATATGTAAACCCAAAATTGTATTTTATTCTAGTACAGATTGCTTTTAATTAATAATTTGCTTTTGAAAGATGTGTGTTCTGTAAAGACAGCAAGAAACAAATATGAACAATTTCCTGGAAATTTCAATTAACACTCTGTTTTTCAGAAAATCAGGGTTGATTAATTAATTAACATAAGCTATTTTCCACAGACACTACAGCAGATATATAGTAAGATAAGTGCATTGGTCTGACTCCCATAGAAATCAGTGGTTTAGTCCATCAAGAGAGAAAAAAAAATGTTCAGATTCTAACTGATATTCAACAGTTCTTGAAATCTCATCCTACCTTGTGTATCAAGGTGGCAACCGGTCTGTCAAAAGTGACAAACTTTAGCTCAAAAAGCAAACATGTTGCCAACATCTCTTTCATTTCTCTATTCCATATTTCTTTTGATGATCCTCCAGAGAAAAAAGTCAATATTAAGCCAGTAACTGATAGCAATTACATTGTTCTGAGAATTTAGTAGCTGGTGATTTCTTAACTCCCTTTAAAACCTGATAGGTTAAAGCTCTCTAAGAACAGCATCAGAGCTGCCTGGTGCAGAGATTCTCCACATTATAAGCTCAAAGCGATGTGTTAAAATAAGCCCTGTGTTTTGGAACTTACTGTGCTTGTGAAAGTTATTTTCTGTCTTTATTAAATTTGTTCTCTTTTAATTGAAACATGAAATGTAATGTTTGAAAATGCAAATTCAGGGATGGGCTGTAAAGGGGGAGCCTTTTAACAGAGGCCCTGTATAGTCCCTACACAGGTGATTCATTTTCAGTATATGATAATTTTATCGGTGTCTGCAGAGGTTTAAATACGAGCATTTGCACGAGGGATGCAGGCAGTTAACTGAATGCACAGCAGCTGTGCATGTTTAAAGGTTTGTTTTTTTAAAGAATCAGAGCCTGAAAGGAAATAACTTGTACAAGAAGCTTGTTTGAAAACACTTTTTGGCCTTTAGATGCTGTTGGAGGGGAATCACAAAAGGTTTCAGTTTTACATAAAAAAGGACTAAAATGTTATGTGTGTCAGGTGGAGAAAACATTGCCTTGGATACAGACGAAGAAAAAGGATAGCTACCCGTAGCGAGCTTATGCTCTGAGGAGCTATTTAGCTACAATGGAAAGGAGCTGAGATTTCCCTAATGGATACAGTGATTTTGGTAAGATTTAAGACTGAGGTTAGGTAGGTTCATGGTCTGTGAAAAGGAGAAAATCTATGTTGGAACATCAGGGACATATTGACCACCAGCCTCCTTACCTGTCTACCTTGGTAAAAATGCTCTGTAATTTGTGGCCAGCGTTTTTTGTTCCAGCTGAGCACTGCATCACTGGTACTAACTGATGACTTTAATTAATCTGTATGCTTATCACACAACAAGTTAATGGTTAATGATCCCAGCTTTTAATTTGTCCTGGGTTTCTAAAATACCCGAAATCAAAGGTGCAGTTGCCAGCAAATTCAGCACAGAAAACCTTAAACAGCCTCTCCTGCGATTATATTTATTTGTGACCGAACACCTCTTAGCAGGTGAAAAATGTATGACGACTGTTAAAGGAGACACTGTTAATCTTTTGGACAATTACTGGAATATTCATAACTGTCTCTTCTTCAGGGAGTCTTTATGGCCTGTTCACTAAGCAAAACAATTCAATGGCTCCTTGCTGCTCCTTTGCATTCTTACAGCATACTGTAGCTTCTAATGTCCCTCATGGGGGAGTGAAGAGCTATAAATGGTTAGACAATTATTCACACTAGTGTCTTCTTTCACATAATAAAGTTATATGTGGACTATGAATGAAAAAATAACTAGTTATTGACTCACGCTGAGAGTACTTTACATATAAATGCAGCATATTTGTAGACTCACTGGTCAAACTGTACTGCACATCATTTCCTAAAGCTATTAATGCAGTGGTGACACTGTGGCTAAGGATTGCTGCCTGTGGCTGGAAGGTTGCCGGTTCAAATCCCACAGCTGGCAGAGGAATCCTACTCAGTTGAGCCTCTGAACAAGGCCCTTAACCCCAAGTGCTCCAGGGGCACTGTATGAATAGCTGACCCTGTGCTGTGACCCCAAGCTTCTCTCTCCCCATCTGTGTACCTGTGTGTTTTATGGAGATCAAGGTGGGATATGTGAAAAGTAAAATTTCTAATGCAAGAAAGTGTATATGGCTAATAAGGTGATCTAATAATCTGTGTGTGCATATTTATAGTTACTGTCCATATTATGAAACTAATGGAAAAATTATCTTCAAAACATGAAAATGCCCACTGGCTGGCATGGTGGTGCATTGGTTAGCATTGCTGCCTCAAAGCACAGGAGTCCTGTATTCAATTCCAGATCTGGGATGCTATCTCTGTGGGATTTGTATGTTTTGCCTGTGTTCATGTGTTCCTCTGGGTGCTCTGGTTTCCTCACACGGTCTAAAGATCTACTGTACTGGTAGGTTAATCGGTTTCTGAGAAAATTGGCCCTAGTTTAGGTGTGTGCTTGTCTGTATTTGTGTTTAGATGGTCCACAGCTCAGAAAACAAGGAATGGACCCTATGCAGGTTTCAGGGTCACAAAAATCCTAAAACAGGAGGCGTGGTGAGGTAGGGACACTGGGCAAGCAGGGATTGGCTACTGCTGTCTGCTTGATCTGCGCCTCTGCTGCACAGGTGAAGTAGGCACTAGAGGTGGGGGTGATGGACTGGCATCCCATCCAGTGTGTATCCTGCTTTGTACCCATTGTTTGATGGGATCCAGCTCCACTGCAATCCTGAATTGGAAGAAGAGCTTAGAAAATGGACAGATGGAGGATGTCCACAAGGGCAGGTGTGATATGAGCTTTAATAGTTTATACACCACAGAATTCTATCAGAAGTGCGATGTTAATATCAGCTCGAATCGAAGCTCCTCTAAAAGAACTAAGGCAGAATACAATTGCAACATACTCTACAAGAGGAAACATAACTTGTAGAGGAAGCATGTAGTCATTCATCCTCATCCCATCTTCACTCTGTGCAAAGAAAAGTGTAACAGCAGCTGAAAGTATAAGATTAAAGTTGCTGTTTTTTTCCGTAGTATACATAAAAGCCTAAGTTGTTTTATCGAACTTTTGTTGTCTCTCAGACAGATCCATTTTTTAGTTGTAGCTGTCTATAAATTGAACTTGCTGATAGTTGATCTTCCCACATGGAAACTGATCCAATCAAAGTAGTGGGCCACTTTGGTATAGACTCCTGGGTGACCCACAACCCCACACTTCTCTCCCCAGCTGACAACCCCCCACACATAGGACACCCCACTCTTGTCTTTGCAGACCAGAGGACCTCCAGAATCACCCTGGCATGTGTCCACACTCCCATCAAGGGTGCCTGCAAAAATGAACATATTAGCAATAAGCACAAATCACCATTGACAATTCCCTTTCTGTTCAAATACTTCATCTTTAACTCGCTTAAAGTCCAGCATGTTAGAGCATCAAAAATCAACTGTTACCTCAGCAGGCTTTGGGCAACTATTACACTTGGACTGATGCTGCTCAGCCTTTGTACAGCAACATGAAGCTGATAGACTGTAGCCTCATGCACAAGGAGGTTTGCCAAGGAATTCAGAAGCAGTGCATGGGGAAAAAATAAACATCAGAAAATATGTTCATATTAGTGTCAGGAGCAAACCAATTGTTTAAGTTGCTCCTTATTTTGTTCTGGGCAGCTGCAGGGAGAGAACGAGGACCAGCTGATATACGCACACTTGCTCAGACCCATGTCAATCCAAACAGCAGAATTTAAGAAGGATTTTGCTTCTTGAAAATATTTGTGCTGATTGATATTTACCAGCCCGACATGAATCCAGAGTAAATAAAGTTAGTGTCAGAGTTTACAAGAAATAAGAGTCTCACTGTACAATTAGTCCTGTTAAATTAACTTGTTCTTTAATTTCTAATTAAATACGAGTTTTATTTTAGTGTTATTTAATTGGAGGAGAGTTGTGCCAGACTTTTCTGTGCCTGAAGTTATTCATATTGGTGTAATGTAAACTGGGAGAAGTTATTATCAATGAATATTTACTGATATATATATATATATGATATAGATAATATATATCATTGATATATAGTTACAGTTATATATATATATCATAGTTATGATTTATATAGTTATCATATTATGAATAAATATTGATATGTCCTCTTTAAATATTAGGTATTGAAAAATACAGTTTGGAAACAACATTCTAGACTCTTCACTCAATTTCAAAGACTACTGCAAAATGTATCTGAAATATTCTAATTCTTGCAAATCAAACAGTAAATGACTGAATTCTAATTATAACAATGTGGGTTTTATCTAACTATAAATTCTAAAATATGATTAAAGGTTAAATAACACTCAGTCTAGAAACCGTTGGTTTGAATATGGGCTATGCCATTAGCTGAGTTAAAGTTATAATAGATCATGGACAGGATAAAAAGAATGTTTATGTTGAGGTCTAATACAATATTAATACGAAGGTACTGTATGTTTGTTTTGCCTATCCAGATAATTTTAACAAGTTTTCAGACAAAGCAGTTTCAATAAATAAAGTGCAGAGTAGCAGTCAAGTTTATTTTTTTGCCAAGTTGTCTGAAATAATCATTTTTACTGATTATGTGTGTGCAGGTGGGTTGGGGGGACCAGATTCTTGTTATAACAAAGTAAGTATGTCTGTTTTAAAGACATAAGCATATCTATTTTTCACTTATGATTTTTCACTTACGATGTATCAAATGGGCAGCACACAAAAAGGAAAATATTTTTTATACGTTTTGTCTGAAGAATATTTCAGTTCCTTTAAATTTAAATACTTGCAGCCTTGAGACTTGTAGGAAATAAACACAGAAAAGAAAAGATACTGTTATTAAGACGGGAAGTTTGAGTATTATTTCACATATAGACCATTATTCTCTCACCTGCACATTCCATTCCTTTAAAGTACCTGGGTCCATAAATTCCAGAGCAGTTATTGATTATCTCAATGTTAGCCCATTTGAGTGTGTAGACCTTCTTGTTTCCTGAAAACAAATGAATGAAAACATTAACCAGGACAGACCTGCTTGCTTTTCAAAACTTCATCTGTATGCGGGGAGGGTCTAGTATAAATAATGGGTAGCTGTTGCCAGCTTCCAGGGGGTGATTCAATTAAAATTGACTCTGGTTCTTAGTAGTAAAGCAGTAGCACTTTCTAACAAAAGTACACAATTATAAATACTGTAGGGATACAAATAACAGAAGGTAATGGAGACCATATTGATTGTCTGCTTGTCGGTAACCTCTCAGGATTTTGTTTTTCTCAAAGGATTCCAGAGAAGGAGCTACAGTAAAATGGTGATGTAGGAGAGAGTTCCAGAAACTCAAAACTCTTTGAGTAAAATAGTACCAGCTATTCTCAGTCAACTCCTTATTACTGCATTAATCCAAATACATGATTGATAAATGCTAATTTAGAAATAAGCAAATTAGATACTTGGTCATAACTCTAGACCTGGCATTTTTCAGGAACCTAGACAATATTTACAAAAGGGGTTTCCTGTGGTGGTCCTAGGGACCCCCACACCAGATGGTTTTTGTCCCACCTGAACAGTTAATTAAATAACTAAACATTTTTCCATCCATTAACTTTCTTACTGCTTAAACTAATACAGGCCGGAGCCTATCCCTGCAAGCAATGGAGCAATTAAAGACCTCAGCTTCGATGAAACCCAGCAGGGGTGTATGACCCATGAGCAGGATGGTAAAAGCTTTATTTACAAGATGTCTGAAGTGGTTTCCCAAGACAACATAGCACAATACCATGGCTTCGGCCCCATCCAGAAATAATGCAGTTGTCTCCAGGTTTAAACTGGTACTCAGACCAGGGCACACAGGCTGATGCAGTAGATGGCGTACGCTCAATGCATTCTGGGAGGTCGTAGATGTTCTTGACTTGAATCAAGGCGATGTCATTCTGGTATGTGGAAGGATTATAATCGGGATGGATTATGACATTCTCCACAGGAAGAGAATCCGTGTAAGTGTCAACTTTCAGCGTGCTCCACACGCCCACCTTGATGCGATACAGCTGTGGTTTAGGCCTAAAAAAAGATGAGAAGAGGAAAAGACTTTCCAACTATTTGAAAGTTTAGTTCAGAAAATTGTACTATAAGGATAATATAGTGTGGTAAAGCAAAATGGAATCACAGTAGGGCTTATCCTATTGCAGTAGAGAGAGCCTTTATTATTCCCAAGGGGTAATTTGTTTTAAAACAGCAGGCAATATAAAAAACCCACAAACAATGCACAAGTACATACACAAAAGAATAATTTGTTAAGCAGGTTTACAACTATAGGTATAAATGGGAACTTACTGTAAACCTTTGTTTTTAGGTTGACAAACCTGTATCTACATTCTGAGGGGAGTAATCTGAATTCATTATACAAAGGGTGAAAGGATCCTCTAGAACAGAATATGTTTTATGCAAAAATCATAAGTGATAGACGTGTTCTTATTCCTCAGATTCAGATGTGCCCAAACCAGCAACTCAGGGCAAAGTTAATGTAGGTTCAATAAAAGACTAATAAAACATGACCAACTACAAATTATCAACCTTAAAATGTTCACGCTTCCTTAAGAAAAAGAGACGCCATTGCCCTTTTTCGAAAATAGAATCAATGTTTGCTTAAAAATTAACTTGCACTCCAGTGGTGGTCTGAGGATCTTCCTAAAATCAATTGCTATGTGGCAAACTCATATATAATTGGCCTTTGACCCCACTCATCTGCTTGGAACAAACTAACAATAATAGAGTTGGCTGCAAATTTAATTATGTGTCTTGAATGGTGATACCTCTTACAATCAGAACAAGGAGTAAGGGAGAAAATTTGTTAGACAAAGCATTGTTGACTCTTACCCCCTGAGTTCTATCTGTAAGGAAATCAATAACCCGTCTGACAGGATTGAGATCAAGGCCAAAATTAGACAATAGCTAAAGCAATAAAAACTGAAGAAGCGAGAAATTACCATAGACATTGATTAGGGCAAGTTTTAATAGTAACCATTAAAATAAATGAAATGGTATTGTAACAAATCTGTATTGTTCCTAAATTCTCAATTAATTAGTTTTGCCATTTTCTTTATTCAGAAGTTAGTCTAAAACAAGGATGTCAAACTCAATTCTTGGAGCGCATGGTGTCTTGTGGTTTTTGTTCCAACTAAGCTATCAGTTATATATAGTAATATTTCTAACTTTGCTCCAAAGTGTTTTGTAAGTAATTGTACTTTTAATGAAGTGACTGTTTTCAGTCGTCAAATGATAAAAACCTTAAAACATCCCATATACAGTATGTCTACAAAAATAATTAGGTTAATCGGTTAATTGACAACTGAGGTTGAAACAAACACCAGAGGACCCTCCTGGAATTGAGTTTGTCACGCCTAGCTTAAAATAAAATATATTTATTTTAAAAAGTTAGCTTACAAATTGCACCATTTTATTTACCTTACACAGTGAGCTGCAGTAAGCACCCAGCACCCTCCAATATAAATCCCTCCACAGTTAATCTCTCCTTCATCGTCAATTGCTACCTGCCAAGGGATCTGACCCTGAATAACAACAGGACAAGGACATAACCCTTCAATAGCTGCATGGCCAATATCATTTTAACAAAAATCACAGTCTTCCGATTTTATGAGCATGAATTCTGTTTCACTGTAAATTAATGTGAAAAGTACTGCCTCTCTTTTCTCTACTCAATAAAACCAGAGGTATTTATTGGAATTTGGATCCAAGGGGGACATCGTGGATATAGCTATTGCTTAGGAGGATTTTGCTGGTCTACAACATTTTACACTGGCATAGTTACTGCTAATACAAAATGTCAGCATCACAGACTTTTTGCCTTTCGTTTATAAATGCAACTCAGTTTAATTGGGCCCATAACCAATAAATAGGATACTAAGGTTCTAAGCACAATAAGGCTGTTTTAGAAATCATCTTCTCATAATTACTATGAGTAATTCTTGTAAATCTTTTGTTACCATCAGAAACTCACAATCCCACCTTCTCTGCCGTATGGCCTCCAAGAAGTCGTTTCTGTCTGACTCCTGTACTATTAGGCTTAGTGTAATTAGATATCCCACACTCCAGAGTAGAAACAGCTTTCCTGGCAGCTTCTACTTCTGAAATGTAACAAATGACCTGAGATGAAGCCATGTCACATTTTGTAAATTGAAAATCCAAATACAATTATTAGAAATAAGAAAATTAATAAAAAATATTACCTTCCTTAGTGGTTGCGATAATTTCTGTTAAAGTAATGAAAAACATTTCATAATTATTGTCAAAAGTACTGAAGTAACATGTTGTTTGTGTTGTGATGTGTTATTTAATTAAGGCCTTGTAAATTTCATTTAACTGGTTGAAGCAGTTTCTTTTTGTCCATGGCAGCAAATGGAATTATCTTAATAGATTCCATGGGTGTCTCTGAAGCTAAATATTTTCATTGTATACTACATTCACTCAAGGATTTCATGATTCTATAATACCCAGTGCACTCCTTCTGAAATGTAACAGATTACCTGGGATTAAGCCATACTGCACCACATTTGGTAAATTGAAAATTCAAATCAAATTATTAGAAATAAGGAGTTAATAGAAATATTACCTTCCTCAGTGGTTGGGATACTTTCTGTTAAAGTAAAGAAAAACATTTGATTATTACAGTCAATAACATGTTGTTAGTGTTGTGATGCTTTTCGGAATTAAAGCTAATGTATGTTTCATTTATCTGGCTGAAGCACATTCTCTTTCTCCATGGCAGCAAATGGAAATAATTTTAATAGGCACCATGGGTGTCTCTAATAATAAAATATTTTCATTTCATACTGCATTTCCTCAAGTTAATGTGGCTTTATAATTCTATGACGAGCAGCCCACCCCTTCTTAAAAAATAAACACATATTAATGTCAAAGTCTCTCATATACAACTTCGTATCACAGACAGCTCTTTCTCAATCTCGCTCTTCACTCCACTTTTAACAAGAGATAATTCAGCCTACCTGGCTTAGGACTCTTGCCTGTTGAAGAGAAAAACAGAGTCATACAAATTAATCACAGTATTTCATTTACAAAATATCCATATAGGTTAAATTAAAAAAAAAAATTGAAATTAACCAATTGAAAATCTTAAAGACATTTCTTAAAGAATCAAGGACATGACCAGAAATGGAAATTCCAAATAAATAATTGCAGTTGATTTGCATTGCTGATTGCGTTGAAAAAATCCACCCCCCTTCTGGACTGAAATGATATAGCCCTAATCTAATCACAGCCCAGATAGTTAATTTGTCCCCATTCTGTGACACATATAGTTAATGGAGCTCAAACAACAAAAAAATACCACATACTGTAGGAATATATACAGTATATTGTGTATATACTGTATACAGTATATTAGGCTATAACAGCCTCATCATTGCATGTTGACATGTTTCATCATTAACACAGAACAGTTCTGAAGACACCGTAATATAATCCCAAACGTATGTTTCAGGACTGCTTTAAGACCTGCTAAAATCAGTTTGATTTAGTGGTACAACTGAAAAAGTTTAAAAATATTGTCCAATCACTGAAACAGCTAGTTTCACAAAGCCCAGTTAACACTACTCGTGAACAGAATTAATTAATAATTAATCCGACTCTTCAGAATATTTAACCTATGCATTCAGATCATAATTGACAGTCGTGTCACTCCATTGCTAACTGTTTCTTCCAACTCATTGTCACAGAGGAGCTGGAGACTATCCTGGCAAGCAACATGTGCAAGACGGTACACCCTGGACAGGACACCAGTCCATTGCAGGGCACACCCAGTCGTGCACACCCTCACACCGGGGCCAGTTTTCCAAGAAACCAATTAACCAACCAGTATGTTTTCTGACTGTGGAAGGCAACTGGATTATCTGGAGAACATGGAGAGAACATACTCCCATACATGAACCCACTACCCCAGCAATGATAACCACTGCGGCATCGTACTGCCCATTATTTGAATTCATTGCACTTATTTAAGTGTGCTCTATTGATTTATCAAACAAACCTCTATAAATGATATTAATGGCAACTACATACTGTATAATCATACTTTCTATTGCTATAATTTGTATCCATTGAGAGGAAGTCAGGCAGTGGTGTACACATTACATTTAATTGTACTTAACAAATGTAGTTGAGACTGTATTCCACCATTTCAAGGACAGTTTTGATTCTACAATCCAGTAGAATTCATTAAAGGCCCCCTGCACTTCATTCCTTTTCCCCAAGTGCCTGCCAAATTAGTTACTATTGTGGCTGTTTGCTTCTATGCATTCATGTGTGGTTCACATAATTTGGCAGCAGGTACCCTGCCACTTGCTTTACTGTCTTGATTGCTGTTCTTTCTCAGGGCGTCAGCTCTCAGACATGATTCAGGACCACAGAGTGATGCAATTGCGTTCTGTCTCTTAAAGGACTTGTTGACTGGCACTAATTAGACAGCAGTTTTCTCAAACCTTCTCAACAGTGGTTGGAAGGGTGATTTCACCTGCAAAACTAAATGTGTCTGTGCAGGGTTATCCATAGTTTAGAATCACATCTTTTGGAGAAGCTACACCCTGCAGTGCAAACGTGTATGATTTACATGTATGTCTTAAACATGGTATAAGTGTGTTAATTTGTTTTCTCAGAATAGGCACTTCATGTAATCATAAATTCATTTTGGAATTATACAACCTAGGTTGATTAAGCAAAAACCTATTCTCACACATTCAAATTTTGACATGGGTAGAGATCATTGCTCTATGACTGACATTTTCTATGACTGGAGTGCAAATAATACCATGCTATTAGACCAGCATCTACCCAACTGTGGTCAACTTTGCAACAGCACTGCAGGAAAAAAGCACAATCATTCTTGCTTTCATTCATTCACATATTTGTTATGACACAGGCAACATCCTTGGTAAGCAGCCAGAAAGAGATTGTGCTTTTTAATGTCATTTTACCAAAGTTCACATTGCTTTCTTCTGTATACTCATCGTCTCCTCCTATGCAGTCCATCACTCCATCCTTCATGGCTTGATTTGGGATGCACACGTCTGAACTACAATGGAATCCTCCTGGTCGGCATTCTGGTTAAAATATCAGAACGTACCAGGCATTACAATATGGGAATGTAGTATACAGAAACCTACCATGTAAACTTGAAATTCACATCACAAAAATAGGATTTGTCCAACTTCTATGACTTACCTCTATGTCTAAGATACAAACATATGGTCTGCCAGAGCATCTGTACCAAACAAGTTTCATTAGGTCAATATAAGAATACTTTTGTTTTCTACAATGTGTTTTCTCAAACAATTACAATCATCATAAAAGTATTTTTCAAGCCATATTGACATCAATTAGGAAGGTACACTTCATAATAACACACATAATTCAGTATCAGTGATGTGTGCTCAGCCATAACGCATGAAAGAAATGTGTATTAAATTATTCATGAAGAGCCTTGAACTGTGTCAGATACAGGTGCAGTAGTTTAAACGCACCCTGCCAGCTCTACCTTCTTTCTCATCTGCCTATAGGGCTAAGCTTTTCCAGGGCACTCCATACAGTAATTCAAATGAATTGACATCATACAGTACATGATTGAACACTCTGCACACAGAACTCAGTTTACTCTATATGTACCTTTGTATGGGTTTAATGTAATAAATAATAGTATAGTACAGTGTCATGAGGTCTTGAATAGTCGATGTGTGATTCACAGTTGAGAATCCTATATAGTCTGTAAACACTGGAGTATCCCAGCCAACCGTGGTGGGAAGTGTTTCTGGAATACCAGATAATGGAGAGAAAAGGAGTTGCCTTACTTTTGCAGCAGAGTTCATCACTCCTGTCTCCACAATCATTGGTCCCATCACAGGTTCTGTTGAGGTCAATGCACTTCCCATTGACACACCTGAATTCAAAATTTGTACAATCTACAGAAAGAGCAAAGAAGGCCATATCATTAATGTACTCCTGAATTATCTAGCCACAGCTTTCAGGGGACATTCCAGCAATAGCTGTGATAAAACTGCTTTTTATTTCTATGAACATGTGGCTTAATTCGAAGATTGTTTAAAGAATTTAAAGACTATTTAACCTAGAATTATAATTAATGCTGGATTTTCCCTAACTGTCACATTATTTGCACAAATGTGAATATACACATAAATGATCTGAGCGGGGCCAGTGACTTCCTTATATTTTAAAGTGAGAGATGGTGACTTCTTGAAAGACATAGAATTGACACCTATGTTGAAATGGGAGACATGTCAAATGGTTTCAGAGCAATCAAGCTCTACTAAAAGGTACAAAATCCTCCATCCACTTTAGAAATAATACAAAACTGCAAAAAAAGACTGAGAAAAATGTAATCTTAGGAAAAGAAGGTTGTGCATTCATCTCTAGCAAAGGAGACGCTGTTTGAATAGATCATTGTACTTCAGAATACCTTCCAGCACTTTGAAGAATCATATTATTACAGCCCTATCTAAATTTACCTTTAAACTGGTATCACCCGTAAGTCAAGCTTTAACCTTAGACTACCCCTAATGATGTCCTGAAATTAGCTCAACCCTACATTTACCACTCAAGACCTTTTCCTAGACTAACCATAACCCTAACCCTGACATCTTACTCTCAGCCTAACCCTGAAATCCACTGTACACTAATCCAGGTGCAAAATCTAACCTGATCACTAATCCTAGTATTTAAAATCTTTTTTGCAATTACAAGTTCCAACTCAAATCGAACCTTAAATATAATTCCTTAACTGAGACCCTAAACATGAATTTACTACTAAATCCTTGTCTAAACCTTAAGAATGGGACTAATCATAAACATAGTTCAAAATAATTGTACCCCTACCATTAATAGATTTGAGCATAACCAATGTAGCCATTGTTCATACCCTAAACCTTAATCAAACCTTAAAACTCAGCCTAACCCTAACCTTAGACTCAACAACCGACCCCACAATGATATTAGATCTCTGTATTATTATGTACAGATTCAATACAGTACAACTATTGGTTAGATAAATGGCTACTAAAATTTAGGTTAGAGTACAAGCTTTTAATGACAGTGTCCTTTTCAGATTTTGTGCCTTAGAGATCCTGTGTTTAAAAAAAAACACAAAAAATACATACTCTTAATTCTATTATAACAGTTGACTGTAGCAATCGTGGGTTCTGTATCAGTATTGTCAGTCTTATAAAAGGTGCACTCTGCAAGTGAGCTCTCTTCCCCAGTGCACCGTACATGTATACACCGTTTTGATAATCCAGACTGAAGTTCAATTTCTTCATGTTTCACAACTGAGGCTGCTTCTGCACCTCTGGAGGACAGAAAAAGAGTAAGTCAAAGTACAGTATAGATATACTTCAGGCTCTGAGCCTAACTCTGAAAATAACCCAAATCACAACCTCACAGCTAGTACAGATCTAACCCCAAACAATTATTCCTTACCCAAATCCTAAGTGTAAAACTGAACTGATTATTAAAAAAATAACATTAAAACAGTAACGGAGGAAAGAAAGGAAGAATATTCCAGTTCCAAATCCTTAGGCACAGAGAAGCATGAACAAGACTTACTTTTCTTCCCTTTTCACATTTCTGCAGGCAACATTAGCTTCTGCTATTGTCCAGCGACTTCCACAAATAAGAAAGGTCTCGTTTCTCCTCTCCACTTTCAACACATTTTTAGGGCCCAAGCTACAGTCAAATAATTTACCTAAGAGGTAAAATACATTCAGTGAGATCCAATGTCATCATAGACCTTCTTGGAATGACATTGTGACAGGTGTCACTAAATTATGTTTTAGCATATTTGTTGTATTTTTGTGGATATAATTTTGGCCAAGACTATCTTGTAATAAATTTCCATTTATTGGCATGCCACAAAAGTGACAATGAAAAATCTTGAAAATGAGCAGAATTACCGACTACTAATTTTTAATTGACTCAGTAATTTAGAAATCATAGCAACAAGGGAAGTCTGTAATGGATTTTTGTCTAACCATTGATAACAGTTGTATTTTCCCATATTTCTAACATAGAATGGGAATTCAAGAATGTATTTTATGAAAATTCATGTAATTTGAAACGGTTTATTATGTAAGATTATTTAATTAGATCAAGGACTCCTCATAACCACCTTCAATTTATTTTACTTAGTGAGCTCTGAACCCATCAATTAATCTTTTATGTTTGGACATAACCAATATTTCCTCCTCAGACTCCTGTAAGAAATGATCCTGTAACATGCATTTCTACAACCTTTGGCAGTTTGTAACTACCAGGTATAAAACTAAACCTGTCAAATTCCATCAAGACTCATGTGACATAATGGAGACTGAATAAATCATCTATAGAACTGGTTTTTGGTGAATGGAAATTCAGACTCCTGGTTTACACAGAACAATTACTGGATATCGAATAGCTGATATTTGGCTCAGTGCTGCTACCTCACATGGGGCTTAGGATCAGGTTCATCCCGAGGAACCTGTGTTCCTCTATGTGGCATTTAAATATCCTCCTTGTGTTTAAATGTTTTTTCACCAAGTTTCCTCCTAATATGACATGCTGGGTTAATTGGTGTCTCCAAACTGTTCCTGTATGTGTGTATCCTGTACAAGGTATGGTCCTGTCTTGTACTCTATGCTTCCTGGAGGAAGCATAGTAAGGTTTTTCCCTTACTAGGCAGCTTTCTGATAATGGATGAACAGATGGAGATTTAAGCCCACTTCTCAATGAGATCATTTTGAATGACAAAGCTGTTCTAGAAACACTGTGCTACTTGGAAACAGATTTGTACCTTTCCATCATCATAATAAAAGTGTTTGAAATCTAAAGCTATTTTGAGTGGGGGCAAAGTGGCAACCGTGACTTTAGAAATGTAGTTTGTAACAGTTAAATGAACAACTTCAAAGCTCTGCACAAAGAATATACTATAGTTCTGACAAAAACTTATGAAAACCTTATGAAATTTAACCATGATATAACAGAAATTGAAGAGCTTGCTGGATGTGTTAATTTGATGTTAAGAGTGTGCTTCTGGAGTGGCTCAACGAGTAAAGGTACTGACTCAAAAGCACAGGTCAGGCTCCATGCCTCAGATGACTCTGGCTTGAACCTAGGCTGTGTCACAGGCAGACCAGGACTGAGGTTTCCCCAACCAGTACAATACAATTGGCAGAGAGTAGAGTGGGTCCTAGTTGACTTGGGTTTCCTTGACTCTCTGGCAAACAGCAGCTTCTGTAGCTTTGTTAGGTGTTTACAGACCAAAGTGACATCAGTGCAACAGATGCTGCTGCTTCCAATTAGCACCCCTCCTGTCAGGCACTGGGGAACATACAGTACAGACGTTAAAAGATGGATGGCTCTGACAGGCCTCTGACGATTCCAAATTGGATAAATTACAACTAAATAAAGAATTGCACATTTTTATTTATGTACTGCTGTAATGCTGCCTGAAATTAGAGGGTCAGGAAGCAATTTGAAACACATTCCTAGGAGCAGGGATGAGAGTTAAATGTTGTACAAGACCCTTACTTTTGCATTCGGGGCCAAAGTGAGAAAACAGCACGTCCTTTTTGATGCAGCCTAGGGCCTTCACCTGGCAGAAGGACCTGTACTCCCTTTTATCAGTGCCGCAGGCTGGTTTTGTAGCCTTGGGACACTGATAAGGAAGCTTGCAGATACATTCCCCATTAAGACATCGCATCCAGGGGGGGCAGAAAACTTTGTGACATGACAAGCGACTGAAGCCTTTTGTCCCACACGTCTCCCGATCTAGGTACTCATCCTTTGGTACTTTAGCGTGAATGGTTTTTGTAGAAGCAGCCGTTGTTGTAATCTGAGTATTTGGACGATCCAATGGATGCGAGGGAACATTATCTTCAGGTTGGCTTTCCTGTGAATGACAGTATGGTGTGTTCACACAAAACTGAAACCGCTCTTTGACGTACAAGTAGAAATACACAGAGAAAACCCTTAGAATAGAATTTATCACCTGAATGTCTTAGAGCAGTGGTCTCTAACATTGATCCCGGGTTTTAATCAAATAGGTTTTATAAGTGGGGCAAATCATTTATATCTTATATAGCTTTATATGTGAGCCTGTCCAGTACCTGGATGGGAGACTTCCTGGGAATGCTAAGGTTGTTGCTGGGAGAGATCTTAGTGGTACCAGTAGGGGGCACACACCCTGTGGTCTGTGTGGGTCCTTATACCCAAGTATAGTGATGGTAATTACACTGTAAAAAAGGTGCCATCAGCTGATGAGACCTAAAACTGAGGTCCTGACTCTATGTGATCATTGAAAAATTTAGGGTTCTTCTTGAAAAGAGTTGGGGTGTTACCCAAATTTCCCCCACTCTGACTGGAGGGTCCACAATATATAAGTGTAAGGATTTTTATTGTATATGGATTGCAGACATTTATAAGATTGATTGGGATTCTTTATTGAATTGTAGCTGAAGAATATTTAGAAGTTTGTAAAGATGAGTTAAAAAAATCACTTGATTAAACAAATCACCTACTTGATTAACACAATTAAATTAGTCAGTTTAGAAAATTGTTATCTATAACCTACTACAGCCACTCCCTGGCCGTTTTGTAAGAGTTAGGTCCAACAAGTTTTTACATAACCTAGATCTTACGTAAGTAGGGAGCACTTCTTTCTTAGTCCTTCAACAATAAGGTATCACAAAGGGGGTTAGAGAGCAAGAGAAAGAATATGGCAGAAGCTAGCCGATAGAGACAAATTAAACTTACTTCCTATATACTGTAGAAAGAAATGAAATAATGATTAATGAAAAAAAATGTTTTAAAACCCGATGTTTAAAATAAATAAAAACCAAATATACTGTAGCATACACTTAAGCAGTATACAGTAGAATAAATGAGAGAGAATTAACTTTTGCACTGTTCACTAAACACAAAATAAAATATATGGTAAAATAAATTCATAAACTCACTTGGGTGCTTCCACAACAACATGGATTGCTCCCAATTTTCAGTATTTGGTTGTCACATGTGTGTGAAAGTGAAGCTGAAGTGTAAAACAGCCCTTGTGGAGAGGAACTTGCTACACGGAAGTAACAGAAACTTTCCTAAACTCCAAATTGTACAAGTTGAGTCTTACAAAACCTGCGGAGAAGGTGAGCACTGGGGATCTCTGGGACCCCCACTGGAGACTCCAGCCTTCGGATTAATTTTATTGTGAGGCTGAGAGTGACTCCTAGCCTAACAGATATAATTTGTGCTGCTGGTTTCCAGAGACGATCTACTGTTTCAGACCCAAACCTCACAGTCCAGTCAAACATTAAGCTACTTCGCCAATCTACCATATGCATATACACCTACCACTTTTGCAAAACTAGTAATTCCAGTACTATTTTGCACCACTAAAGCACAGACTACCAAATTTTAGAACAGCTTTTACACTACAGCAGTGTGCATCCTTAAAGGGGAACTGCCTTGATATTTTTGTATTTTGGGGTTAGTAAGAAAACAGCACTGATAAGTGCTAAATAAAACTAAAATGTAAACAGTAAAACCTCCAATTTACATCTCAAAATAGACTAAATTTCCAGCATGATGTTCTACAATACAGAACGAGGCAACAAAACGTCTGGTGACATGAAGCGGCCCTATGACATTATAAACAAGCAGGCTTGAGAATACGTGTCTTTTAATCCGATAGAAATTTTGCAATTGACCCTGAGATGCTTTTGCCGGCAAATACAACTTACTTGGTTAAGTCTGCATGCAGATCACTTTGGAACATTTCTGCGGTGAAATGTCTGCTGTACAACCTGTATTTATTCGCTTGTGCATCGCATTACATTAGTCATTACAGTGACTAGTGAGCAGGAAGGGCTGCTTCTCGTCGCAATTCATAAAAAAGTCACAGTCGAGACTGGGGGTTTGCCACAACACAGCGACGTACAGTACTTTTGCAAAAGTTCACGATTTTGTGCTTAACTCGAAATTTATCATTTTTTTCTATACTGTCAATGAATTTGTTACTGAGATTTAATAACTGATGTGAGAAATTGGAACTGCAATTCCACCTTAAGACCTAACAGCAATGCCTTAGAATTCAATGCACCTGTACATTGTACTTGTGACTTTGGATACCATATATTTGTTGTTTTGTTTGTATATTTTCAGAACATACTGTTGTGTAATGTACTGTCTACATTGTGTGTTGTACTGTGCATGTCCAGAGAGAACAGCACAAATAGGAATCCCACTGTACATGTACATATGGCAAATAAACCCCTATATCTATCAGTAGGTCCTCAGAAGACTTAAGACAAGCATAGGCTAGTGGCTCTTCTACTTTTAATCACAGTAGCTCAGACAGAAAATGGTGAGTGGATAGAGACAAAAAGTGACAAAGGTTACCCAAGCAATTCTCCTCCACCGACGAGCTTGTGCCGGGCCATCTCCAGTGATAGTGTTACTGGAGGTAAAACCAGGCCTGTATTTCCTTGAAAAGCACTCCCATGCGTGCACATTAGCAAATTACCACTCATTACACCTTTTACTGTAATATTTACATCAGGTCTCATTGCAGTCATGTACAGTGTTTGAATGGGACAGGTGTGCTTTTACTTTTTCTATTATTACAGCACCATATGTGAAGGTTTTTTTCAATTTTTTCCCTTGCAGAAAATTAAGCCCATTTGACAAATATGAAAGACAAGGAAAACAAAATGGATATATTTTCTAATGCACTGCTATATGGATGATAAAATGTTTTGTATTGTACTGAAAAAACAGGAATAAATGTGAACTATGAACTCTAATCTGCGCCGTCTCTGTCAGTCATCCAAAATGATTTCAGATTTTATCAGTGTTCACTAACCTCTATTGCTCCAAAAAGTAAACACAAAAAATCCCTGACAAACATTAGCTACAGTTAACAGCTCTCTCTCAGCCTCATAACAATTTTTGTGGTAAAAAGATACCACATCAACCACATTCTGCAAGCTACCCTTGCTAACCTAAGCTGAACCTCACCTGAAATACAGCATACTTATAGGGGATAGAGTATACTTACAGGAGTACTTCAAAAAACTTAAAACCTTTAAAACATGATAGAAATATTGCAGTATTTATATATATAAAATTTAAAAATAAACATTATACAAGTACATACAAATATTTAAATAAAATTAATAAAATATGCTTTGAACATTAGAAATTCTTAAATCTCATATTCTTAAATATGAATTCATCTCTCTGTGCCTTGCGTACATACATTATTCCACACTCACAGCATGTTAAGGAAAACACATGACAACAGCCAATGTATGCAAAGACATTTTCTTTAGATCAGAACTTTTGTCTGTGACTCAGCCTATATAAATTATCAGAAAAACAAATATACACAAAAAGGTGAAAACTTAAACCTAAGACATTTTTTTCTGTCTGAACTTAGGGAAACATATTTTGACCAAAACACTTTTTCAAATCATTTTGGTAGCTCTATTGGCCAATTATTGGCCGTAATAATGATAAACCATTGCCACAAATGCTTTTGTCCGAAGAGCTTTACAACACCAGTGACTGGTCTAGAGCCCTTACTTCTAGGATTCAAAAGGAGAGTATGTAACTTGCTTAGGAAAGCAAAGAGTGAGTCAGTGGAAAAATAGTGCTTTGAACCAGATTCCACTGGTTTCAAGTCTGCTAGACTACATACTGAAGATGTATGAATGAATAATATGCATGAATTAAAAAAACCTACTGTATAACTGCACCATAATGGATCATAAGCTCGCCTGTTCATACAAAAACAATCTATTGTGATACTGGTCCACATCTCATTCACAATTTGACATACCACAAAGTCAATAGATCTCTTACCCAGGTGCAATTTACTCTTAAATACAGTACACAAGTTTAGACTCTGCAAACTTACTGTCCTCCCATAGCCAATAAACAGCAAATTCAAGAAGTGAAGAAAGACCAGTTTCATTGTTGCTCAGTATGCATGAAGATCCCCTCTGTCTTCACTTGGAACTGTGGCACTGAGCAGAATTAATGATTATCTGTTATCAATACAGAGCAATGTAATGTGCTGACTCTGGGAGCAAGGACCTTACACTTTTGTTTGAGGTAGGTAAGTTAAGCTCTGCCAGTAACTCATCCTCTGCAATTTTATTGATTTACCTTGTCTTTTGCTCTGCTGCACAAGTTACTCATGTATACACACATGCAGTCATGAAGAAAAGGTACTTTCACATATTATCCACTATATTCCCTTATCCTAAACCATTGATGCAATAACTAAAAATCACAAGGACAGGAATTCCAAAAAATATTTAAATTAAAACACTGACTGCGAATTTGGACTTTAGATAGTTTTACAAACAGAAAGTCTATCAGAAAGAGTAAAATGGGTCAACATTTTAGATTCCTGACCCAAGCCTGAACCATACCAATTCACCCTAGTGTTATTTGCAGAAGGTACGTTATTCAGCATAAAATACTTAATAAAAGTATTAACAGCTAATTTATACATTTGCTGGAACACCTGAAGTGCGACCAATCAGTTGAAAGAAACACTTGCTGACTCACAAATGTTTCCACACACAGAATATTTATTTCCACATTTGTCCAAGGGATTCAATACATGAAACAGGTCTTACAATCAGAAAACTATTCTGGAAGATGCGAGATTATTATTGCAGTACTGAGAGTACAACAGAGACAATGATGATGATAAAGTAAGACTTGTTTGTTGAGACAACTTTACCAATGTTGTGAAGTACAGGTTTGGACTTGAATGATCACAGTTCTCTTTCAGATTTAGTACGAAATTAACTAAAATGTGTTCTTCAACTAATAAACATGCAATAAATTTAAATGGCAAAAATATGAAAAAAATAATAATTCTACAGTGTTGAATGTAATGATTTTCACTGTACCTTAATAGATTTCTAGTGTTCTAGTATTCTGACATGCTTTTGACAAAAAATGTTAATATAAACTTGTTTTTTCTCAATAACTGGATTAAATTAAAGAGTAGCTGCTTTAAATAAAAATAAATACATCAATCAATGATTTATTTAATGTTTTTTTAATGTTTAAAATTTTAAAATGAGCATGCGTACTAATGAAATTATTTAAAGCTACTCATTTCAATGGATTGTGGAATGTCTTCTTATCTGTAACCAAAAGAACCCAACACAAACAATCCATAAGAATGCCTACTTTTCAAGAAACAAGTGTGGTACTTGGAAAAGGCATACAGAATACATTCATTTGAAAATGTTCTTCAAAACCTTCACAGAAACTGGACTGCGATACCATTCTTTATGAAATAGTTCCTGGTTCCATCTTGTTAATAGCTATAGATTACAGCTACTGTATTACAACTGAATTAGCCCTACTGATAGTCTTCACAGCAATGCAGAGATTCCTGGTGGATATCCAGAAGAATAATAATATTTGTGAACGGGATTAGTTGTAATCCTAAAATGACCATAGTGACAGATGGGCCTGTAATATTATTATCCAGAGTCTGCCCACCTCTTATAGTTTCCCATTACTGAACTGCAAGAAAATAGCCTGAGCAAGTTCTTAGAGTGGAATTACAAGGGAACAGTAACAGCAACATGAAATTCACATTGGTCTGGAGTATTACAGATAAAATCAGGTAAAAGCAGAATATGTAGGAAAGTACATAATAAAAGTATAGTATTATTTTGTCTCTATCGGATAATGGCAGCAATCATGATGAACTGTTTTCAAGAATTATAAAGTTAATATTTATGGTTAAAATAAAAAATGTAGGATGTAGCCAATTATAAAATAAGACGTGATCAAAAACAAAAGCCATTCTTAAATAACTTGGCTTTGATAAAGAATTATCAAATTCTTATAAGCACCAATTCTGATATTAAAGTACAAGATAAAAGCCTTCATTGAAATGTTCACTATCAGCTAACATATAACATTAACTTCAAAGGTCAAAACTCACAGCACTTTGAAAATGGACAAAAATAAATTAATGAAATGCCAAAAATCCATTTAAAAATACCTGAACACATGAAACACCTTCATAAAAATTTCACATAATGCATTTTTAAACAAAAGCAGGCTTCAAACAATAGACACAATAAGATTTCATACTGTACTGTGCAACAAACGTTCCATGTTAGTAATTTAGCAATTCAAATAATCCTCTCAAATTCCCTATCAAAGACTTCAAACAATAAATTTTTGAAATGCTGTTGATTACACATAGCGTAACAACAAATTAAAAAACATTTTTTTTCCAATGAAGATTAAAGTTAATTGAAAATATCCTGCACTGTGTATGGTGCATAAAACAGTTTTAGAAATAGTAATTGCTGATAGAATTTCTTTTGTAATGAAAGTACATTTTCCTACCACAGTAGCTTGCTACCAAAGCAGGATTTAATTTTATTAGGTATTAATCATGCTTCACAACATATCTACTTTGAACAAAAGCTGTACTTATCCGTTTTCAAATGTAAATTACTGCATATTCTGCTGGACACACTTGTGGACAAATCATCCGGTTATCGCCACAATGAGATCAAATCAACTCTACAAACCTAGTCAACGTCACGTCACCCATTGAAGCCAATTAATGATAACATTACGGGTCTTGTAAATTGATCTCTTCAGTCTTACATATTTCAGATACCTAAAGAATGCATCAGTGGGATATAGGAAGTAATATCCCTAAAGATCCCTAAATATTCCTATTGCCTAAAGAATAGGCAATAGGAATATTTCTTTGCAAACATTTCCTATACGGTAAACATATTAATGCAACACAAAGAGCAAACCTTCTGGAGTTCTACAGTAGCTATGCAATGCACAAACATTTTAGTATCAATCCTGGCACAATCCTAATTCAGCCACCTGAACAGCTGCATGGTGACTGAGTGGACTTTTAAGCTCTTTACCTGCATAGAATGTTAGCACACTAGGCTACCTAAATTCCAGTTTTTGCTTCTTTTGGGTAGTATCACTCGTAATAAGAAGTTAGCACTTAAATAAAATTCATTGTGAGTATAATCAAATGTACTGTATATTAGCTTATCTGATAGGTTAAAAAAGAACAGAATGGGAACAACACTTAATTTCCTTAGCACACCCTGAAAAACAAGGAAAGTGCTAATGACGAAACTCTCCTAATACAATAAGTAGAAATAAAACATTAGCTGCTTACTTCTTAGAGGAAAGGCATGTATTCTCTGAATGTATTAGGTATCTACAATATATGTAATTTAAGATAGATCTGAGAAATATAAACAACTTTCAATAATAATTTAAACTTTATTCAAATAAAGGTCATGAAGATAAAACCTGTTCTACAAATATTTAAATATTTCACGCATTCAATCATCAAATGATATTCAATGTTAAAATCTTTTCTTCTTGGAAGATATGACTTAAATTATGCTAACATTTCCCGTGTGGAATCTGCAGTCATGTTCCTTAAGTACTTCATCTATACAGAACTTTATCCTTCTGCACTTCACATATTTGATCCTTACCCAGGACGTGACTAGTACATTTCAAGGGCAGAGAATAGTGGACTCTGCGGACTAAGACTGGAAGCTAAGAGCTGCAAAAAAGTGCATGGCTGGAAAAAAAACCACACAAAAACTTAAATGAGACATTTAGCACACAAGTTGGAATGAAAAGAAGTCTGTCGTGGTAAGAAACATTGTACCAAGTCAGTGCTGAGGTTATTCCAAACTCCCTTTACAGTCCCCTCTGGGAGCAGCTGTCTTTCATGCAAAAACAGTGGAGATGCTTGTTGGTGCTTCCAGGCTGTGTTTTAATTTTGGTCAATAGTGATGCAGCAAGGCAATTTCTTAGGGGACATTGGGGGGGAAAAGTAGAGGAATCAAGGAGCACTGTTGATGTGACTTAGAAGTATTTCCACAGTAAGGCTAGTTTTTGATTTGATGTTCATGTTTTCTTTTTAAAAAAATTATATATATTTATATCATTCTGAAAACAAGAGTCTCAGCTGGGAAGACTCATCCTCCCCGGAACAAGTCGTTTAGTCTGTCCAGCTCTTTACAGTTTTCCATGGTCATGAGTTCAGCCTTCCTGCGCAGACGATCATCTCTGTAAACCTTGGCAGCATAGAGGAGGTCTGTCTCTGGAAAGAACGAAAAAAATAATACATTGAAACAAGTATCAGTAAAGGTTAATAATAATAATAATAATAAACAAACAATTACATATTACACTGATGTTACAGAATTTAGCACTAAAACAAAAAAGAATTTAATTCAATATTCTTCAACCTGCTGACTTTACTGATGTTGTAAAATTTATTTCTAAGAAAAGACTTTCTTGATCTGGTATCTAAAAATCTCTGAATACAAATCTCATGAATTAATTCACTTAAAGACTTTGTCACCACCTTCTGGAAGCTAAAGGCTGAACTGAATTAGGGATTGTCTCCTTGAATTACACACAATGGGGACAAATCAATCCAGAGAGAGCACAGTTTTTCAACAAGGTACTTTCGCATCTTTAGAACCTACGTATATTTATAGTGCATAAAGAAAGAATCTTACTTGTTTGCCTCTCTTTCCAGCAGTTATTCCTGATATTAGAAACATAGTCCTCTTCCACACTTTTTTCTATCTTTTGTAGAGCCGACCCCTTGTATTCTGACTTGAAGTCCCTAGAGACATAGTATTCTATACGTAGGTTCTCTGTCTGCCTTTTAATTGTTTGCCCAGTAGACCTGTAAAAAAGTAAAATACTCTTTTCATATAGTTGTTAAAATACGTTTTTAAAAAAATACTGAATTGTAAGATTTCGTTGTGTTTTATACTGTATGATGACAGAAGTATGATTTTAGACGACTTAAATTACGACTTACCGAAAGGCGGTAAAGGGTGCAAAATCTAACAAAAAGGATATGATAAATACAACGTATTTCATGGTTGTCAAACTAAAACCCTCTACCTGGGTATATTTTGTGTTTAACTTCCACTCAAGGTCTCACATATTTAATCGAATTATCTGGAGTAATTGGACAACTTTTGTAGTATTAAGATTTTTATATGGAATCGGGAGAATCTTTCAAACAAAACGACAGCTGTAAATAACAGGTGAATGAATGAGGCAACCGAAGTACTCCAGTTTTTCTTATTATTCTCAATACCTTACAAGGACAGGGGAGTCTATAAATACAATTGGACTTACCGGTTATAAGAATAGAGAGGCAAAAAGTCAGGCACAGACAGATACACAGAGCAATAGATACAAGCAGACTAGACGTAAATACCGACATGTATAGGCAGTTGGAGACACACACACAAACTCTTGTATTATGTCCCTGATGCAATTGTATGTTCACTAGAACATACCATGATGAAAGGTTTTTCAGTACCACATCAACTCCTAGAGCTGCAGAAAAGACTCACGGTCTAGAATAGAGGCTGTAAGGCGGAGTGGAGACCATAAGCTGGCTTAGAATGGACACAAGAATCAGGACAACGATAGGCATCAACTGAATGAACATTGAAAATCCTCCCTGGAAAACAGAATGGGCAAACAAAATACTGATTAGAAACCTTGCCCCATTTCCATGAGGCAAATGCTAAGCAAACTCTACACTGAAATCTGGGAAAGTCTTTTGTATAAAAATAATTTTAGCTACACTTATGTTAGTGATTACAAATATAAGGTGTATTTGGTGTCTCTTTGTTTTCCAAAATTACATTTAGTACATATACATCTTTCTTCCATCTGAGACTTTATTGTGAACATTTTATTCTTCTTTCACTAACCTCACATTTTTTAACATAATGATAAAAGAAGGATTAAAGTCTACAAATGAGAAGCAAACTGAACACTAAATTCTATTTTTAACCCCTCTATTTTTCCTTTGGAAAACTTTCCACATTCCACCCCTTTCTGAAGTGATGAAATTAAGGAAATTCATTTTATTCCTGTTGAAGACCTTGAAACACTGACAGTCAGCGATAATACATACATCACCCCTCTCCTCTTCTCTCTCTCTCCTGTTGTTGTTCTGATACTGCTGGCTGTATCGTGCTCCGCCATTAGTAAATGTGTGTGTGCTGCCTATGAAGAGAAAAACATTTACTGTGAGAAGTGATCAATTGATCACTAATGATCAATTAGCAAGAAAACAACAAACCCCAGATGGTTATAAACTGGTATATTTTATGGAAGAACTATGCAATTTGTGAATATACCATTCACTGTAACCAAGTTAATTTAATTGTTTATCAGCTGTTCTGAATAAAATTACATACAGTGCCTTTCAAATGTATTAATTCCCTTCGTTTTTATCATATTTTACTGTGCTACAATATAGAATTACAATGTATTTATTTGGATTTTTTTTTGCCACTTATCAACACAAATCACTGTATAATGTCAAATTGAAAACAAACTTCCACAGATCCTTCTAATTATAAATATAAAACAGAAAATAAGTGATTGCATTAGCATTCACCCCCTTTTACTGTGACACTTAAAAGGGCTCTGGTGCAACCAAATGTCTTTAGAAGTCATGTTACTGTATATGTTGAATGGAGTCCACCTGTGGGCAATAACGGTGTTTCGCATGAATTCAAGATGAATATACCCATCTCTGAGAGATCCCACAGTTGATTAGTACAGTTCTCAACAAAAACTATATCATGAAGAAAAAGTAACTTTTATTTAGTAAATCTAGGATATGGATATTGAAAACCACCAATCAAGGGAAGGGTATAAGAAAATGTCCAAGGCATTACATACCCCCCAAAGCACAGTAAAGTCCATTGTAAAGAAATGTAGAAATTATGATACAACTGTGAAACTGTGCAGAACAGGGTGTCCTTAAAAACTGAGCATCGAGGCAAGAAAACTAGTCAGGGATACCACCAAAAGGCTGTGTACAACTCTAATGTAATTACAGTCTTCTATAGCTAAAATGGGAGAAACTGCATATGACAATTGCCTGGGTGCTTCACAAATTTGGGCTTTACTGAAGGAGCGACAAAAAACTCACAACAAATCTTGACTATACTTCGCCCGAAGGCATGTGGGAGACTCCGTTGAAGAAGATTCTATTGTCTGACGAGACCAAAGTTGACCTTTTTGGCCTCAATGATAAGTGTTATGTTTGGTACAAGTGTAACAGTAATCTTGAGAACACCATCCTTACGGTGAAGCATGGTGGTGGCAATACCATGCTATGGGGATGCATCACTGGATCAGGACCTGGGAGACTTGTGAAGACAGAAGGAAAAATGGATGCAGAAAGTATAGAGAAATCCAGGAGGAAAGCCTGCTGCTATAGGAGACAAAGGACTTGAGAGAGGACTCATCTTCCAGTAGGAGAATGGCCCAAAACATACAGATGCAGCCATTCAAAATGCGCGGTAAAAACCCGCGGTACAGTAACCTACCCACAAGCCACCGCGGGGCACCGGAGGGTACCACAGGGCAAGTGATTGGCTGGCCAAAATGACCGACAGGGGCACTCGTGGTGCATTGGTTTATAGTGCAAAGATTTAATCATTTAATGTCTTTACTGTACACATTTTAATCCGCTTAGTTTTGAATATTTATATGGATTTTACCACTAAAGGGAAATTTTAGTAGCTGAGCATAAAAAGAAGAGGAGCATAACGCATCTGAAGGTCATAAACGATATTAATTTAGGAACATAAACATTACTGTATGTATGTAAACTGTACTGTGTATGGCTGGTCTTGGTAGTTTAAAGAAAAAATACACACCAGTCTTCCATTTCTCCCTAAACATTTTAAGCATGAAAGTTTTATGAAACGGTACCCAAATATGCGATTGCTGTATAGAATGAATTTTAATTTAAAAAAATTATTTAACACGAACATTAAGCTGTTTACATCTTCCGCCTGAGAACAGTCACCCGTTGCTACCCAACGCAGAATGGTGATTGGCTGACACCATCTGACACCCCTCTGATTGGAGAAAAAAGACGTGCTGGTTTGCTATACATACTGTACCAGGAAGAGGATTTCTTTCTATTCAAAACGTGTATTTTAAAAGTTTAAGAAGTAAAAACCTTACAGCGTACACAGATTTCTAAACTGATCAGGATCGTTATCTTTGTCTTATGCATAATAATGTTCACCGCTCTGTCCAGCAAATTAATAATAAACTTTATTTTATATAGCTTTTTAAACGAATAAGTAATTAGATTGCTCATAAACCTAATCACTTGCTTTTTCTTTTTATTTAGGCTCAGATTTCAACTACAGATCGTATTATTAATAACCATAATAACAACCAACCAACAAAAACAACCATATAAACATAATACCAACCAAAAACATAGATAACAACCACAATACAAAATCAAATAATCAAACCATTTTACTCTCGCAAAGTCCTCCAATTATCATAATCCCACCCCTTATGCAAAACCAAACCTTCCTCCCATCCCAGTTTATCCTGTTTATCATAAACAAAATCCACCTCAATTTTCAACATAAAGCATTACACAAAATCAATACCTCAACACTCCATACTCAACAACGATAATTCACAAACAGCCAGAACATGTAACTACACATTCCCAAACAGACCTAATTTCCATAGCCCCGCCCCTTATGCCCCTGTTCTCTCTCTCCCCTGGCGGTTGTAATTGTTTTTATTTTCAAATAAATTTTAGCAAAGTCATGTATTTTAAAAATCTTAAGATTTTTATATTTATGTCTTTATTTAGTGGTTTCATTAGTGACAAAGGCTAAACTTTCTTGGAAAAATGTCTTTTATGTAAACCATGTTTGCTATTAATTCATTCAGGGCTAAAATATGTTCATTGTCTTCTAATGAAAGAAGGGTTCCTTTCGCCGTAGTCGGGAGCCTAGCCTTTAACTAGTAAGTACTGTATTTACTGGGTTTTTGAGGGGGGGGGGGTGTCTTTCGCTGGAAATCTCGCCTCCTACTTTGAAAATACCCGTGAAACCGGTTCAATTCGTCACAGCCAGCACTCCTGCAGAGAGTTGGGTTGTACTTGCAGTGTATACAGTACACGCGTTATGCTCTTCGTTAATGTCTGTGAAGTTTTATTTAATCTCTGAGCCATACTTATTCTTCTTGAAGCCAGTTTCTGCCAGGGAGTAAAAAAAAAAACACACTATGGTATTCTCTCCAATGCAGTGCAGTTAAAAACATACCTCTGATGCTGCTCCTAAATGAATATCGTTTATGACCATCAGAAGCTTTATGCTCCTTTTCTTTTTTCCAGTGGATTGAACAGGGAGAGGCATTTCATGATGTACTTTTCACTGATGAAACAACAGTGGCTCTGGAACAGTTTTCAACCAAGTCGTTTTATAAAAAGGGGAGATATGTACACGTTACTGAAGCTAAAAGTTTAGCCTTTGTCACTAATGTAAACAATAAATAAAGACATATAGAAATCCCTACGTTACAGACTGTTTATGGCTGGTATTGGTAGTTTAAAGAAAAAATACACACCAGTATTCCACTTTCTCCCTAAACATTTTAAGCATCAGAGTCTTACATGTGGTTATTTCGAAAACGTTTGTACGTGCTCCTTCTTACCATGTTACTGTTTACTGTTACTGACCATATTAAGTTTAAGTGCCTGTGGGCACTTTTCCTGTCCGTGGGGGGTGGACCGTCTTTCATTAGAAGGTTAGTCTGTTCTACTCTGAGAATGTAGAGGGGGTGGAAAGTGCCCGCGGTCATTTAATTAGTATTTTAATCTTAGTTATCTTTCTAGTTCATAGGTTTGCATGCATAATTTAATTTTGAAAGCCACTGAGACATCAGGTACTACTGTTGTATTTATGAAAAAGAAACAAAACAAAAAACATACTAACAACTGTGCCATCCTACTCCTTAGTTAATACATTTTATTATTCATAAACAGTTAACATTGTTAGCAAAATATTTTGAATTATATTTAACCCTATTTTTTCTTTAGTTTTGTATTTAACTTATTATATGATAGTCAGACTTAATGTATATTAATGTATATTTGAACAATGAAAATATATTTTTACAAGATTTTACATTAAGCACTTAATATGGTTAATAATAGTAAACTGTAACATGCTGTAACAAGATCGGTTAAACTGCGAAGAAAATCCTTTCATAGAAAATGTTTCAGGTGTGAAGAACATAGATCTCCAATGCAATTTCAACCAAACCTGTTCCCACACACCCTGCCCCCAATACCATTAGAATATACACAAACATTTTAGCGTTTCATTCTGAGCAGAAGACCCTCACACCTGAAGAGTGCTGGCTGTGACGAATTAAACCGGTTTTGCAGGTTTCAATCACAGACCATGTGACATGGGACTCAGTAAAGTAACACACAGCGCCACTGGATTTGATAATACTGTACCTAACCAAAATCCGCAATATGGAAACAGAACCTGTGTAATTGTTGATAGATGATGTACTCGTAACATTTTTTCAAGACGAACTACAACATTTAAAAAATGACTTGTATGTACTTGATATCTCTAATCAATCCACGGGTTCCAGCACAAAACGAAACTAAAACGCATACCGTTTCGCGCTTCTTATTAGTTGCTCAAAAGTAATTTGACCGTATGAAATGCATAATATAAACCTAGAAACATATACGTGAGCAGTACTTAAGCACTGTAGTATCGGTGTTAAGACATACCTCTCAAATACTGTAAATCAAGTTAAAAATATCTCAAGACCGATTCTGGTTGTAATGAAACCATGTTTCGTGTATGTTTTCTTTTTCATCTTGAAATAACTCATTTCTAAATACCTTTTTCACTGTTAACATCTTGTAGCAACTTTGCAACAAAATATACACTCTGACAGTTCATCCTGCTACCAACATTAAATAAAACAAATCTTAAGATTTCTATATTTATGTCTTTATTTAGTGGTTTCATTCGAAGCTTACAATGTTTAGGGAGAAATGGAATACTGGTGTGTATTTTTTTCTTTAAAGTACCGAGACCAGCCATATACTGTATGTTTATGTTAAGATTTCCCTTCAGTGGTAAAATTAGATATGAATATTCAATACTTAAACGGGCACAGTTAAGACATTAAATATACATATACATATTGTATACAGTACAGTTTGCATACGGTAATATGTTTATGTTACGCGATTAAAAAATAAATAAATAAAACTGAAAGGTCCAGCACCAGCTGGATTCGAACACACAACCTGCCAGTTGGTAGTCACGCACCTAGACCAGTAGGCTACAAGACAGCTCGCATAAGCAGGCAGGGGAAACAGCCCTACACAGCCCTGCCGCAGTACACGGATATAATCATACCGTTATTAAATTCTTGAGATACGCGATTCCATATTATATTCCCTTTTAATCAAATTCTAAAAGTATGCTTGTTGACTCCGGTATCACGTTAGTTAAAGACTTCGAAGCTTACAATGTTTAGGGAGAAATGGAATACTGGTGTGTATTTTTTTCTTTTCATGATAGGTGTCGCATTTTAAATCATTTTCGTAGTTAGAAATTATGAAACGCCCTGTTAAAAGCAAGGAAGTTTTTATGCCCGTTGAAGTAAAACAAAATGCCTGACAAAGTATGGCTTGGACAGATTCCAAGTGCTTGTACAAATGTGCTAAAGAAATTATACTTTGAGTATACAGCTTGTCCAAAGTCATCCATTATTAATACTATTAGTAATATCTTCAGTAAAGGCTTTGATGCATAAATATTTCTGATAAAGGTAGGTTGTGTACTTTTGTCCAACTGAGCAATCTTGCTTTCATAAAATATACCAACATTTTAATGACTGATGATTAACATGCTGTAATACACAGTTCAAAATTAAAGGCTCAAATGCTGTACATGAGAGGTTAAGCTCCCCCTGGCTGTTTTACAAGGCGACGCCGGATAGTTAGTCACGTGACACACGTGAACCGCGTGATACCCCGGTGGGCGTGTCGCGGTATGCCGCGAAATACCTCACCCATTTTGAATGGCTGCATCTGTACTGCCAAAGCCACACTGGAGTGGTTGGAAAAGAAAAAAGTCAATGTCCTGGAGTGGCCCAGTTAAAGCCCCAGAAGTCAATCCAATCAAGAATATCAAGAATCTGGCAGGAATTGAACATTGCCAACCATCCAGCCTGAGGGGGTTGGAGCAATTGTGCAAAGAAGAATGGGCAAAAATGACAATGTCCAAATGTGCAAAGCTGGTAGAAACTTATCCAAAAAGACTCATGGCTATAATTTCTGCTAAATCTGCCTCTATCAAATACTGACTCAAATTGGGTAAATGCATATGCAATCAGTTATTTCTGTTTCATATTTACAATTAATTTAGGAGGATCTATAGAATTTTGTTTTCAATTTGATACTTTATAGAGTGTTTTCTGTCAATCAATGGCAAAAACTCCCAGTTAAATGCATTACAAATCGAAACACTATAAAATGTAAGAAAGTCCAAGATAGGTGAACACTATTGATAGCCACTATAACTTACTGAGAAAATGTAGTGCATTCCTTGACAAGAACCTATATAATCATATTAAATAATTTGTGTCACTATTGTATTTATTTTAATGCCAAGGATATAAATATATGGTATTAGCATGTCTTTAACCTGTCTATACTTGCTTTTTACTAGCTTTATAGATGTATCAGTGCTTTTATTAATTTGTTGATCTTGCCCTCACTGCTTGTGTGAAAAATAAATAAGACAGCAACTATGAATAATCTGCCTGAGACATGTCAGTTTAACTCAGATACCATAATGTAATTAAAGTGTTAATTACTAGTGTTAGATCTTAAAGGTGGAACAAGTAGGTCATGACACTGCACACTGCTCCTAATACGTCTGTGACCTAATTTCCCAGATGAAGAGCCATTCACAATATGAAAAGAGATCAGCATCCTTGGAGCCTCAGAAGTTTTAGGTGTTGTCCACAGAACTGCCTTATTTAGACGGTATTTAGATGTTTCATGAAAACTACCTTCATGAAGGAAAGCTTTATTAAGCTATGGCAATAAAGGCATCAGGCTGTATTTGTATTATTGTGTAACAGTTCAGGTTAGAACCCAACATACTGTGTACGGACATAGCTGAAAAATCAATTGCATGTTTGGGTGAATCAATAACATTGATCTTCCAGGCTTCTAAGGAGTGTTTGCAAAAAACACTACACACTAAAGAGTAAAATCCCTATTACATTTAATAACCAAATAAAAAAAAAAGTCCCTGCCTTCTCCTATGAAACAGACAAAGGATATTTTAACAATCAGATCCCCTAATCAATTAAGTCAGATGCTTAAATAGAAGGTTTTAAAAATCAATGGAGCACCCTATTATAAAGAACTGCAGCCACTGCCTGTAAAGCCGTAGTGCTGCGTCAGCGAGGAGAGTGTCAAACTCACTTGAAGGAAATCCTCCCCCAAAGAACATGTTAAAGAGGTCCTCAGGGGTGATGTCGGCTTCGAAGCCCCCGTGGAAGTCAAATCCCCGTCCCTGGGGACTGCTCGTAGCGTCCTCTCCCCCAGTCAGGTCATACTGCTTTCTCTTGTCGGGGTTACTGAGCACTGCATATGCATTACCGATTTCTAAAACACAAAGCAGGAAAGAATTCAGTTTCTTCCCAGCCTCGCAGCTTCAAAGCCAAGGAACAGGAAACTGTACTGCTGTGTAATTTTACATAATATAATATATAATAAGACATTTCAATAAATAGCAACGACCGGGAGCAATTATCATTTTTGACTGTATTGTTGGGCTACATGGTGGCGCAGTCGTTTAGCTTTGTTATCTTGCAGTACTGGGGCCCCGGGTTCAGTTCCTGGGGGATTATCTACATGGAGTTTGTACGTTTCCCCCGGGCGCTCGGCATTCCTCCCACAGTCGAAAGACATACTGGTAGGTTAAAATTCTTCGGGGGAAAATCGACCCTCGTGTGAGGGTCTATGTGTGACCTGTGAGGAACTGGCATACAGTCCACTATGTATCCTGCCCTGCACCTGGGACTTGTCAGGTCAAGCTCTGGCTCCCACACGACCCTGTATTGGATGAGGCGGTTAGAATGGATGGATGGACTTTACTGTTTTAAGAGTCATCAAAAGTATAAAGGATAATTATTAATGTCACCAAAAACACGAGTGCTTCAAAAGTGTTATACACCAAACTTTGGTACTTACAAATACGATCCCCTGTCCCTTAGCATTCTAGGGTAACAAGAGACTATCCAGCTCTTTACACTATAGTAAATTGCAATCCTATCCCATAGTAGTTAAGGGAGAACAGAATATATTTGTTACTTTTGAAGGCCTCCGTGGCTCCAGGAGCATGGTTCTTATCAGGGTGAAACTTCAGTGCCAGTTTTCTATAGGCTTTTTTCAGTTCATCTTCATTGGCCTCTTTACTTATGCCCAGAACTTCATAGTAATCTTTGCATTTCTTTATCCTGTGTCATTTTGAAAAGGCAAAAGCAGAGTGGTTAGTAAAACAGCAAGTTATGAATGCAAACAACTTGTTGGAATTTTTGTTATCATTAACTTTTTAACCTTTCACTTCACAAATCTTGAGTCTGGTCTCAGAGCAACCTTTGAGGATCTTCATACACCAAATAATTTCTAATATTAATCAACACAAAGACTAGAGCCTGCTAATTCCTATGAATGCTTCATTATTATATAATGTTATAGTAGAGTATGTAGTTTTATAGCATAAAAACTAAAACTGACAATGTTTGCAGTAAGAGAATGTTCAACAGTTACAAATGTTAAGCCCATCATCAGGTAACGAATAATTTACTGTAGATGTTCTATTGATAAAATGCAACACCTTGCTCATCATTGCTGGTGGTGCAAGATTAACGCAAACAGCACCCCCCTCAGTTCCCTTCTGACAATGAATTATGCAATTTATCCAGCACGTTGCGTCTGACCTCGTCCATAATCCTTATAATGTTAATTTGCTCCTTAGGGTATATGTCCTCCAGACACCAAAAATCACAAAGCTTTAAAATTGAGCCCAAATTAATTAATGTTTCATGTTTAACCTCTACTTGCTTTGAATTTTGGACAAGATCTATAAACAAAATGACAGTTTAAAAATGCAACTACCTATTGTCTAACAATGTCTTACCCTAATGCTTTTAATGACTTAGAGGTGAGTTTCAGTTTAATCTCATTATATTTAAAGTTCTACAACAATGTCTTTCTCAGTTTCAGAGGTTCTTCATCTTATGCCACCTAGAACAGTCTGAATGACTGCCTTTTTCTGTAACTTTTTAATTATTCCACCTCTTCCACCACTAGTATAAGAGATTTGTTGTTGACCTTAAAATTTCGCACTTCTTATATATTGATATCCTATGGAGTGTAAATCCTCCAAATGTATTAATACCCTTGACAATTACAATTAATTGTATATTTCACAAAGAAAATACATCAATAATTGTCAACATTTATAACTTTTATAAATTGTTTATGAAAATGTCTCCAAGGATATCATATGTAAGAAACACATAGACAATGTCCAGATTTATTCGTAACATACAATTCCTGAAAATGTATGTGATTAATTATGGTGCTTTTGCTCATCTTTTATATTATAAAACCACATAAATAAATAGTCTAAAGAAGCTTCTGGAGGTCAACTTCATTGCCACTGGGTATTAAAGGAATCCGAAAGCAGATCTAATCACTCAGTACTGTGTCATCCTGGGGAAAGATCTATAAAAATTCAAGATAAAAGATTATTGAACTCAAAAACTAGTGATGGCTATAACAAATACCAAAAGACATCCAGATGACATTTTGATTTTGTCCATCATCATGAGACTACGATAGCTGCTACCTCACCAGGAAGGATGTACAAGCATTTTACCTAAAGGGTAAAAGTGTGATCAGAAATGTGGAGTGAGCATTTTACATTCAATGGCAACTATGGGGAATCTTTTAAAAAACTCTAGCACAATCAGGATACAATCCTCCCAAGTTTCCCAGATTTGGATTTGCGGCTGACCTCATGAATCTGGGGTCTGTGGTAGTATTTGATGGAAATGTAAATAGAAAAAAACTACTTGCCAAGCAGAAACTAATTGACTTCTAAATATGCACTTATAGTTTTTAGAGACTATAAATCCTTTCTCGAGCTGTCATTAGGTTAAATCAAGAAATATACTGTATATATCTTTTAAAGAATGTGTACCATAGACATCTGAGGGAATGTCTACAAGATTCATTAATACATGAAGAGATTATCAGCATATACAAATTCATAGTATATCACAGATCTGATACTGAAACATCAGTATTTCTCTAGAAAATCTTTGTAAGCTTCTAAATATAAGTATTAGCTTATTCTTCTTTCATTGTGATAAACGTGTCAAAAAAAACTTCAAAATAATTCTGCTCCATTTCCATCCACCTTCAAGCTCATGTCATTATGCCAAGATCTTTAAAAAGGTGCCTAAATTCAGACAGTTTTCTTTGCTGAAGGAACTAGTAGCAACACTCAATGTGTTCTGCTGTTCACTTAACAAAAAGTAATAAATACTGATATCAGCTTCCAGGCTTCCCTAATGAAGCCAAAGAAACATGCAGGGATCGAAGAGAACATGTATACATAACACAGTCTTGACATTAAATTAGGTTGTACTAAAGAAATAATCCCTGTACTTTAGATAGTTTGGTCTGTGGTGGTGTAATATGAAAAAGTGCAGGCCCCTCATTAAGTTTATGGGACAACTACAAATCATAAAAAGTATGTCATAATACTAAGCTTCCTGTCATTCCCATTTGTTAAAATGTATTGCTGGTCTGGAATCAATCCAGAAAAGAGCAACACAATATATTCCTAGGATCAAAGAAATGTCTAATGCTGTCTAACTTAACTTTTTTTCATCTTTAACGGAGACAACTATGACAGGACAAGATTCAAGTATTCGAAATTCTTCAAAGGCGATGACAAATTCAAACCATTTGACTTCTTTTGATCCAACAGTGAACCAAAAGTAGAAACGGAGAAAAGCATTTAAAAATGGGACAAGACATCTTTACCCAAAGAGTTGTGGGAGTATGGAATAAGCTGCACAACAATATCGTTGAAGCCAATATCCTGGATTCTTTCAAGAAATGGCTGGATTAGATCCAATTAGCGACTGGAAAACAATTAACTGGCCTCCTAAAGCTTGGATTTTTATGTACCTACTGTTGCTACATTGCTTACATTTAACCTTTTTCAAAAATGTCAAACTTATAATATTGAAATATATACTTCAGTACAACTTAAACAGTCCTTGTACTTGCCTAACAGTACCGAGAAAACATCTGCACTGATACTACTCTTTGCCATAGGTTTTCTCCTCTATATTTGAGTCACATAATTAATAATCAGGTCTTGAAGTTGGCCCAAATCCCAGTTTTTAACATTTAGCAGCCAATTAAAAATGTAAAGAGACTTGTAAGGTAGCAATTAAATGAGCAATACAGACCAAATGGCCTCCTCTCATTTATTAACCATTCTGATGTTCGACAATATTCATAGTGATTTGGTTCAAGTATTACCGACAGTGTCGTTACTATCTGCAGAAAACTGCACTGCAAAACTGTGGTACTATTAAAATGAGCTTTAGAAAAACAGAAGTTGGTGATTACGGTGGGGAAGTGTCTCACTCACCTCTGCACTCCCTCCAGCTGCTCTTTTGTGTAGGTCTTGGCCATCTCTCCAGATCCTGCAGCATTACTGCTCTCCTTCTCCGGTTTAGATCCACCGTTAGTGCTGTCAGCTGGTTTCCTGCGGTTGGGCCCATATGAGCTCCCGTTTCTGTTAAACATATTCAGCAGCTCTGAAAAGGACAAACATTTCTAAGTCTCATCATCACTAATAAATCATTATTAGTGCTTCAGGATCTTTAATAATCAAGTACTCAGGACCCTTTCTAACATCTCAGGCAAAGGGTGGCACCTGCAAACTGCAATGTCCCCAGTCACTACACTTGGGCTTTGGTTGGGGGATATTCTGGTCCAGAGGGATGAATACCACCTACTGGTCTACTAACACCACTTAAGCCATTAACAAGCATGCATTTCAACCCAAATATTTAAGCATTTAGCCACTGGAACAATATCAACAGTTTCTACAAACATTTGATACATAATTTGTGAATTGTTCAACATTGAACAAGGTTTGAAATGCGATAACGCTCCTTGATTTAAGCTGATATTTAAGTTGTCAAAGGCACTTTTAAGGTCTCATTTGGTGTATTCTGGTCAGCTCTGCTCACCATATCACAAAAAAGACATCGCTGCTCTGGAATCAGTCCAGAGAAGATCAAACAGGATGTAATGTAATATTGTGCACTGACAAGGTTGAAGAACTAGGATTAATTCTATTTAGGTTTGAACAGAGAAGACTGTTCACCCTGTACAAGAAGTTAAGAAATGATACAAATTAGAGAAGGCCGGTATTTAGTAGTTAATTGATCCAAGGATCTCACCCTGGCTTCTTTCAAGAAATGATTGGATATCGGCTTCAACAACATGGCTGATTAAAGACTAAAGAGTTCATGAAATAAACTCACTCTGGTAACAACAAAACGTCTGTGCTCCCTGAAAAACATGAAGAGTGATGATATACAGTATTGCTATATGCAACACAAAGCACAAAACTGCCAAGCAGATGTTCTGTACTTTCAAAGTTAAGTCTAAACTGAAAATACAGCAGCCATACCATTCAACTTTAACAGTAACTCCAATGCTGCTGTTCTAGCAGTCATTCATGCAGAACATGGTTTCCAGAAGATCAGAGTACTATATACAAGCAAAGAGGTTTCCCTTTTACTTCCTTACATCCCACAATGTTCCTGGATATTATTGAATTATAGGGGTATATTAAGGAAAGAGCCTTAATTATCTACAACCGGCAGGGTTAAACAAGTGCACCACAAAAAAACTAAATTCATAAATAACATACTATTTTTATCAATCACCAGCAGCCAGAATGGCTGCTTTTCCCATCTGTTTACTTAGGTTAGGCACAGGTGCCCATCAAAACATTTGCAAGCATTGCATAGCCTACAGTGCATACAGCTGTGTACAGTCTGAAGGTCAGGACTATCATGAAAACAATCAAAATGAAAGACTTTTTCAAGAGAGGCCTCTCCCCTTTGGAAAATGTAGTTTTGCTTAGTTCTTTTCATTCCACAATGTATAAAGAGCAGTCAAATTAAAGCAAGTCAAAATTAATTAACAGAGCTGCTGCCCATTAATGTTTTTTTATAGTTTTTTCACTTAAGAGTCTAATATTTACAATATTTAGTGAAATACACTGACTCCAGACAATCAGAAGTTCCAAACCACAAATTATTTGCACATTCACACCTTACAGCATTTTAGTCTTGGACATTCTTCTAAATTCACTTGTTAAATTATGATATCATTGTATGTTATTTCATCATGTAATAGTACTTTTATGTGTAATAAATACAATGTATCTCTAAATCCTGAATGAATCTTCTTACAGAAAATATGAAGAAATTGTTAATTCTTTCAATATTTAAGCATTAATTATGTCAGGTAATGCTGCACATTTCTGAATTGTAGAATAGAATACAAACTCGTCCTCAATACCTCTGGTAATCTACACAATCACCTGGAAAGAATTCAGTGGATGAATCCCTATGCCATATTTGCTAAAAAGAAGAATGTAATAAACATTTAATTGGCCTACACACTGGCCTGACTCATTCTTCTTCTACAGCTTTTTGCTATAATGTATAATGTATAATGTATAATGTTGTAGTACTTTCACTCTATAACAGGCACGTTCCACAGTCAATCACTTTCAGTTCTCCCAATACAGGCTGCAACCTCCTATTGGTTTTGCTGTATTCATATAGTTATTGTAATGAAGAATATCCTGTTGGCCTACAGTTTATCTGTGTAAATGTGGAATGCAACTCAACTAAATAAATAACAGGCAATGATATAGAAAAGCAACAAATAAGTTATTTCAGTTTTTCTTACACATACTGAGATGAACAAAATGAATTGGCTAGATTGACTGCAGACTTTAAACTTAATCAAGGTTTCCAGCAAGGCTTCAATAAGAAAACAGAAATAAAATGACTTTAATGAAAGAACAGAAGAGAATGAAGTGTCTTCAATGACCGAGGCATTGAAGCAATTTTAAAAATGTCAGAAATATGTAACAATCATAAGAAAAGGGGAAAAAATTAAATTCAGACAAAAATAAAAAGCTTAAACACTAATTTTCTACAGCCACTGTTTTGAAAAATTTAGGTCTTTTCAATGGGATTAAAGCTTTTCAGACCAGCAGAAGAAAAAAAAAGTACAATATGGTCTTCAAGCTTGCTGTCTTAATTCAGGCAGAATAAATCTGCCTTTTAACTGTCAACTGTTGTAGTACAACTATAAGTTACTTCTAAATAACATTCATGGGTAGACTTCACTGTTTGTACTGTTGTACATCAGTGTACTGATGATGATCAGTTCAGTAATGTTCCAGAATAAGCACAAATTTACTATATTGTATTCATCTGATTAGTTATATGGTTAGTAACTAGTTATATGACTGATACCAGCTACCCAGCAAGGCTGTTGAAGTCGAAATCCTGGCTTCTTTAAAACTGCGAGATGAGATCTTCGGATTTACCAGCAAATGGGCTAGATGGGCTGAACGGCATTAACCTTTCTTATGTTCAGACTTCATTGCTAACTCATGTGGGCTGTGTTTGAGATGATCAGTTCAGTAACGTTCCAGAGTAAGCAAAATATTTAAACTATACCTGACTGAAATAATAAAAATAAGTACTGAGTAGCTGTTGAGAAATTCCTCAGACAAAATAATGCAACATATTTGTGATAATTCACTTGAAATGCAAAAACTGTCATGTACTCTATGTGCCTCGTTGTATCCACACCTGGTCAGGAACATAGGCAAATTGAACAAAAAATTAATCACTTTTTCTTCGGGGGAAAACTGTACGTGTAATAAATCTGTTAAGCAGTTTGTGATATCAAACTTCTCTTTTCCCTTAATAATATAGTGATTAGCTTAAGCTAGAGAATCTGACAAGACATCTTCATTACTGCTGTCTCTGATTATTTGTAAATAGTCCTTTAATTTCACTTCAGGTGACAGACACAAAATACTTATATAATTTAATCAATGGATTACTTTCAAGAAACTTTTAAGTCATTTTTTTCCAGCCTGTTCTAGTTACCTCTTCTGATCTCAGAATCCCTGCTGGATTGAGCCTGATGAAATCCTCTTTTCAGTTATGTACTGTATCTATTCTCCTGAAAGTATGGAAATAAAAGAACACACTTTTTTCCCCTCTCCCCTATTCAAATCTTTAGCTTGAAGTTTATACTTTGTATGTAATAAACTATTTTTGAACGAGACATTATAAACATTTACAATCCAATGCAGTAGCGAAGTTTGAATAAATCATCCGATATTATTGCTATACTGTGGCTTTCCCTTGAGAGTAAAGGAGTCACGGGTGAAGGTTATTGTTTACCGATCTATAAAAGAGCTTCGCTGTTCATTAGCATGCGCAGCAGGTCCCACATTAGCCATAAGGCCTCCCAGAGGTCTTTGCTTAGCTACAGTACATAGATATCTTGTTAGAAGTAATCCCTTTATAGCGCAGACTTTATGGACCACAACTTCCTGTTACAAAACACACTGTTTGTTTTTTTCTATACAATGCCCTGTATAATTCCTTTCTGTACAACGATTTAAAAAGATTTAATCGGATATCCTTGTCTTTTCAGTTTTAAATGATGCCTTACCTCAGAGCTCTGGACACACACTCGGTTTAGTTTTCAGTTTCAGTTTTGCAACATCTCATGCTCACTTCTTTCCAGGCGCACAGGCAACATGTGCCTACTTAGCTACCACAAACAGCGGTAAATCTTTCCAATACTCCATGTGAATACATTAAGCACCTCTTTCAAAGTCATCCTTTAATAGACTATTTTACTTGTTCTTTCTTTCTCGTTCAGATCATTTTTATATATCTAACACTGCTGTATGCAAGCATGTTATGCATTTCAATTTCACTTTCACTACTTCTGAACTGGATCAAGATGGTCAACCTTATTTATGTCTACTGATAGCACACAGCATGTTAAACTGGATAAGCCAGTTTAGATGCATGTAATTTTGTTTTTCTCAAGCAGAATAAACACATAATACTACATATTTAGTGTAAATAAAATACCTCAATTCCTAAACTAAGGTGTAGTTGAAAAGTTTTTCACTGTTACTCAGTTACACCTCAGCACAGATCTGTATCATGCAACATATCCAAAGATCTTAAGGTTTTTATTATGGACATTTATACATCTTATTTTGTGCTCTACAATACTATATTAAGCATAATACCTCTAATTACCATTGTACATCACTGCATAGGATTATATAATTTTTGCAAAGTTGAACAACCATAAAAAATGCTTGTGTAAGGAATAACAGAGAAGCTTAAAAAGACTATTACTGTAATTATCAGGAAGCACATTTATTTCTGCACTGTACGATAACCCGAGCACCTATCCCTCACTCCCTTTAAAATCATAATTAAACTGTATTCAAACTGAACACTGTCTACACATGAATTGTGCATTTACATCTGTATGAAATGCAGGTGGCATTCCTGCCCAAAGAAAATCCTGAGCAGGCACACTATGTAATCTTAAGTCAGCATTGTGGTATATGAGGATATTACTGTCTGTAGTTACATGCCAGTATCACCTGTACTATACTGAAGACAGTACTAGGAGCGGTCAAACTGCAGATTACCTAGGTCATGCAGAAATATTGTTTATTGGCATCACATATAGTAACACATTAGACTGGGTAAGCCAGTTGTGATCATTACATCCAACCAGCTCTGGACGTCTTGACGTCAGTAGCTGATAATAATTTTAATTTAATATGGTGACATAATTAATGATGCAACTGTCACAAAGACCAACTCTGGACTAGACTTAACCGGGAAACATGATGGTGATAATGATCAGGCTTAGTACTAAAGAGATTCTTTCCTGATCCTGGGAAGCAATAGCACTGCAGGGTTTAAACCACCTCATAATTCTCAATGTCTAAAGGCCTGAAAACAATAATTATGCAAACTCTGGCCTTAAAAATACAACAACCCCCCCCCCCAAACAAACTATGGCAAATTGCAAACATGTTGACCCCTTACATAAATACAATAGAAAGACGAAATCTACAGAGTTTCAAAATATTCCTAACATACTTGCATAGGTATTAAAATAAACTGTACCCTCACACTGAAATAGGAGGCCAATATCATACACAAATAAGCCTTCTACCTCCAAGAGACTAAGGAGTTTACTTAATGCACTAGAATGAACATACACTGATATTGTGAAATGCTGTATAGACCTTCTCCATGACATTTAAGTAGGCTAAATACTTAGCAGTATTTATACTACATACTGATATGTATTAACATTAATACTATAGTTTACTTTTTAGATATGCGAGGTGATACAAGGAAATTGCTTAGAATAAACAATCAGCAATACTTAAAATACCACACAGTTCTAAACTAAAGTAAAAGCAGATCAATCTCATTAGCAGACAGTGCTTTACTGTCAAATATGACCTCTTTAAGTGATATCCATAATGTGCTGGTAATATGATAACGTATCGAGTTGTGACATTTTTCTTGACAATATTAATATATTGGGGGAAAATATTGTGATATGGCTGTAGCCTAAATTGAAACAAACTGGAACAGCGTAAACAGTGGAGCACCACGGGATTCTGCACTAGTCAAGTAAGGAGATGAATACAAAACAAGCCGGTTAGCAAATATTATAGAAACAACAAATTAATTTCTAAAAAGATTTAGACAAAGTAGCATAGAGGCACAGTGGTGTGCATTGCTACCTCACAGCGCTGGAGCTCTGGGTTTAATCTCGGACCTGGGGTGCTGTCTGTGTGGAGTTTGCATGTTCTCCCCATGTTCACATGGCTTTCCACCAGGTGCTCTGGTTTCCTCCCACAGTCCAAAAAACATACAGGTAGGTTCATTAACTATTCAGAAAACTGGCATTGGTGTAAATGTGTCTGTGTCTTTGTCTACGTATGACGGTGTGCCTGCCTTGTGATGGACTGGCGATAGGCTCCAGCTCCCCTGCAACCCTGAACTGGAAAAAACTGTCAGAAAATAGATGGATGGAAGATTTAGTCAAAGACAAGGGCAAACAATACTGGCAGACAATATTTAATGTAGAGAAATACAGGGTTTTGCATGCAGGTATCAAAAACAACTGCCATATTAATACAAAAAGTAAAATGCTCAGTTAGAATGAGCTACTTATGAAAGAGACTTAAATGTTTACGTTGACACGTTTACATCTTCTGGAAATAGTGGAGAAGCAATTCAAAAAGCAAACAAAATAAAAGGAATACAGAATTTAAATAATGATAATGTTTCTTTATTAGCCCTATACAATTTCTTGCATTAGGAATTCGTCTTTTCGCATACCCCAGCTTTTCTCCATGAGACACAGACACACAGACGGAGTGAAGCTTGGGGTCAGAGCGCAGGGTCAGCCATTGTACGGCACCCCTGGAGCAGTTGGGGTTAAGGGCCTTGCTCAGGGGCCCAACGGAGTAGGATTCCTCTGCCGGCTGGGGGATTTGAACCGGCAACCTTCCAGTCACAGGCACAGATCCTTAGCCACAATTAAATCAAGGGATGTTACGATAAAATTGTACAATGCAGTAGTCTAAAGATCTAATTAGAGAAACTGCAAAAGGACTTTGATTGACTTCCTCACCTTGACAATTCCTGTGAAACAGTTTTTGACCAAAAACAGTACCACACATGATCACCTAACGTTATTTGCCAGACATCGTTCTGAATGATTTTTTACCATTGGCAAAAAATCAAATTTACTTTCAAAGGGTGAGTTTTTGCTGCGACCGAAGAAACTCAACAATAATGTGATGAAGGCATTGAAGGTGACTACAAAAGAGGAGTTTCCAAAATGATGTAATGGTTACAATGGAGGGATACGTGCATGGCCATTCAAGGTGACTATACAGAAAGATACAACACTCACTTAGATATAAATGCCGATGTTTGCTAAATAAAAACAATCCGATTACTTTAGAGCCTGGTCTTGGAGGGCAATTGTGCCTACACATTTTCATTCCAACTCTGCTTTAAACAAACTAGATCAAAACCTTATGTTCTTGATTGGACCAGTTTGACACCTTATGAGAACTATGAGTTATTAGCCATCTTAAATAATACAGGAAGAAAGATCAACACGAAGGGATGCCCACCCACAGTAAAAAAAAAGATGGCACCTGCAGTTAATTAATAAGGACCGGATGCGAAATTTAATACACTAAACGACACCTTCATTACAATCTGGCTCTTGAGACTTCTATTCGAAAGGATTTAGTAGAAAAGCAAACAATAAACATGCTTGAGCACATACTGTACATGCACAATCCGTAGGAATATACAGTAATATACACTGTTGTGTGCAACAAACCGCAACAGAGGATTCACACACATACAGTACTAACAACACAGGCCTGGTCTTAAGATGAGCAATTGAAAAAAAAAATTGTTTTAGCAGAAACATTCAGAGCTCCCGCCGTTAAAATGGCATGACACCCAAAAATACATTTAAGGGTTTCATATCAAATTTAACATCATTATCCTTCCAGGATACCACAGCCCACTTCTTTGCAGCAGCTGCTTCGATTAAGTGAACATTAAGGTCTTCGCTTCATCTTTTTTTTTTTTGCTGTGAGAAATGTCAAAGCACATCATGTCACCTTCAGTAGCCACTGCCATTATAACCAGTAAACATTAATTTATTTTCCTCGCCATGTCAGCGCTATCCTGTTCTACCAAACCATTGGCATTTATCGGAAACTGTATTAATAATCACAGGAATTCAGTCGCATAAATTCGTCTCTTGGCAACCTTACCTTTTGCTTTTTCGGTCGGGTACAGCTTCTCTGCTTTGTTCAGAAATTTTAATGCCCTTTCCTTGTCCCCTGCTTCGAAAGCTTTCCTAGCTAACTGGATACATTTTTCAGCTTCGTCTTTATTCGACTCCATCTTTCTTCCTCCTCCCGAGCTAGAGAGCTCAGCTGATCACGCCGACACTGACAGCCGTACTTGAGTGTCACTCGCCGGCTGTTGGTGGAAAACAAAAGCGCAGAAACGTGTTTTTTAAACAAGATATAAGAACAATTTATTTAATGGAGAGGTAGTTCTTAAGGCTATAAATAAAATAAATTAATTAAATTATGACTTAATTTGAAATAAAAAGGGAAATTTGTGACGGATCATTTTAGCCAATCAATGGCGGTGAGGGTATGCTAAGCAACGTTAATACTTTTACCGGTATAGCATGCGTTTTGTTTTACAAATCTTAAACGAACAATGATTTGTTTTTATTATATAATGCTGCTTGCAGGCGCACGGTTTTACTAAATGTTCCTACTCTGGTCACACAGTTGCAAATAGTGGATGCATTTACTATGAGGGACGGTTAAAGTATTTTTTTATTTTGTATACTGTACATTATTATTAAAGCTACAGTACGTATAACGCAGGTTAAGGTGTCTCATTTCGTAACGTTTTTAAAACAAAATTGAGAACTTCCATTTTTTAAATGACAGAATTACTTTTACTATAAAGTCAACTGTTTTTACAAAATATTTTATCCTCACTTTACGAAAAGGTTAAGGTTATGTCTTGTATCCCTAGTCTCTAATCTGATTCATGATAGTTTCTGGGATCTTTTAAATTTATTTAACTGGATACTAAGTGAATAAACGGAAACGTTCCCACTCGGACCCTTAAAGGAAGAACCTTACGTCTTCTTCCTACGAAATTGCAAAAGATACGTAACTTCCGTGACATGACTAGGACATCCTTCTTCATGTTTATAACAAAAATACATCTTTAACATTTTAACACTAATAAGAAGTGTGCCTCGCTGGTCTAAAAAAGAGAGTTGGGAATAATTACGCTGATAAATTTCTTATTACATTTATTCACATAATTGCCCATAATAGGTAATCATGTAAATAAAAATACATTAAGCCATGAAATTTAGTAAATCCGAATTGGATAGTAATCCTTTAGTGTTGCAGAACTAAGAAAATATTGTCATAAAGACAGCACAAAGGCTACTCATGAAAACGTGTAGGTCTGCTAATCAATACAAAAGCAATTAAATAATACAAAAAGGTTAAATATTATCGTTTGTCAGCCTAAAAGTAGTATACTGTTTTTGTTATTTCTAATTCGTTTTTAAAGGACATAAATGAAGAGAATTTACAAATATTGTGCTATATTATGGTTAACTAATATTTTTTATATATTATATGTACATAAAATGGCTTTCCAAAGAAATGTATATATACAGCCCATAGCAGGTTAGAGTGAAGACCTGTGTCAATGTGCTTGGGCTGCAAAGGTTAATTCTGCACTACTTTTCAGTGTTGAAGTAAACTTTATTTGTTCCATAAGAGGTTGTACAGCTTGTTGGAGTCATAATTTAACTACACACGTGAGACTGAAGTTAAGTTCTAGGTATTATTTGAGCTCCATTTATAAGATTTATTTAAAACATGCTAAACTCAGGGCAAGTCTTTCTGGAAAAATAAAAACACAAGGACAAGGCAAAATAGAAACCAGCCACACAAGGATACAAAGAGAAAGACTATAAGATGCTGCATGTCTGGTTTTTCGTTATAGCCTGAGTTGTCAATTTATACATGTTGGATTTTTAAAAAGTTTATTACTTAATATATTATCTTCTATAAAGGTTCACCATTACAGAAGGCATGCCCATAGAAACACCTCATATCATTGTTAAAAGTAAAAATTCTGCAGGCTATTAATTAGACCAATGGTGTAACTGAAAGCAAAAGAAGATAACCAGTAATGGGGTCTAAGACCTGACATTCACAGTAATATTGCTTAGGAACTCTGGAACACAGAGAATTGTAGGTTCATGTTCGATGCTGCTGTTAACTCTTGAGCAATGCACTGCAATCGAATTGCTCCAGTAAAATCTCTCCTATATAATTTAACCTAACCATCTTTTTTCTAACACCTTCTTCCAATTCATGGTTGCAGAGGAACCAGAGCTAATCACAGCAAGCAACAGGCACAAAGCACAGGTCACACAGACACAGTTGACAGTGCACACACTCACACCAGGACCAGTTTTCCCAAGATCCAATTCAACTACCAGTATGTCAATGGACTGCAGGAGGATACCAGAGCATCCGCAGTAAACCACATGAACAGGAGGAGAACACACAAACTCCACACAGATAGTACTCCAGGTCCAGAGTTGAACCCAAGGCCCCAGAGTTGTGGGGTAGCAATGCTAACCACTGCACTACCATGCATAATTGAACTTATATCTCGTAAAAATAAAGGAAATTGGGGAATTGCCCAAAAGAATAATTAAAGGAAAATTAAACTACCTTTTATGTGGAGCTTTCCATCACTCAGCTGCAAAGAAGCTAGGATGAAAAAAAAGCAAAAGTCAAGCAAAATAACAACTTTGCTGGGAAACCATAATGCTCACATATCATGTTTATTTCTGGCTTACATTCCATCTTAGACTTTAATGACTTAATCAGACTAATTAAGTGAATAAGAAGTCAAATAATAATTTCCTAGAGCTGTGCAAATCCATTCTTTGATTACTGGGTTTCCTGGTGTAAACAGAGACATAGGAGGAAGATGCAATTTTACACATCATGCTCCTTTGGTTGGTAGTAGCTAAAGGAGATACTGTAGCACAGGGAGTGCTTTCATATAATACAGTGAAGAAAATTAAATAAATAATATGTGCAATACAATAGCGTGCACTTATGATATGTGTGATCCGCCAAACCAAAATAAATAGGCAAAGACTCAATAAATGATAGTCATTAAATAGGTTCTACAAATAAAGAAATACAAAATATGACAAAGCAGACAAGAAATGTGATAATTTATTTTTAAAAATTGACAGTTGAACATACATAAAAGGCACAAATTAAGTATAACAAATTAATCAGCACCAATACTCAATTTAAAAACACACTAAATATGCTAAATGCTACAGGTTGAATCCCTATATTACATTTAGATTTGTGTCATCCAGAAAAATCTTTAAAGGCCTACTTTTATTTCCCAAATTGTTAAGGCTACAAATGTAGCTCCTAAATTCAAATATCTCTGTTAAAACACCCCAGCAAAAGTCATTAAACTGTGCTGGCACATTTGCCCCATAATGAGTTTAGATTATGATCGTGATTTTTTTCTTACAGCGCTAATGTTCAGTCTCTGAACTCAACCAGTGTATTATAAGTGCGAGTTTAACAGAGAGTCTAAAAAGAAAAGGACAACTTCACACAATTAACTCTTCAATAATTATTTCAAGATAAACATAAATTATTTCCACCACAAGATCTTCATCAAAATGCTTCACTCCACCATTACATTAGAAGTATTGACTGAGCAGTAATTGAATGTAAAATGACCTATTTTTAACAAAATGACAAGATTAATTTATACTTCTTAATGATTAGTTAAAAACTATTGATTATGCACTTTCTTCTCTTCACTTATCAAAATTATTTTAGTGTTCCTTATATTACAGATTATTTCATTCTGAGATTAATTGAGACACAGAATACCTCCCCTCCCCCCTTGAAATCCAAGCTAGTTTATCAAACTTCAAAATGTAACTAATTCTTGGACGTCTGTTTTCCAATTGCACAGGTTGGATGGCTCTCTTGTAATAGATCCCCTCCTTTGTACAGTACACGTGCTGTATCTTATCAAGCTTATTGAATAGCGTGCTAATGAATGCCAGGTCTCAAATAAGGGCCTGTGCGGTTATCAGGAAGAGGCAGAGAATGCTATTTAAATAAATGAATAGGACTTTAACAAAATAATAAAGTCACAATTATGTATAACGTGAGTAGGAGGTAAAATGACTGAAGGGGAATTCAAGCGTAGATTGCTGTGCATATTAATCTTGAGTAAACGCGAATGATTAATTTCCTCTATTGGCAGGTGAATCCTTTACTTTTTTCACCTGAGTACTAATGAAATAGTGCAGATTGTAATTAGAGGTTTGTATCCCTCCCAACGACAGAAAATCTGCCTCAAGCTACAAAACATGTTTAAACAATGTAAAACATTTACAGATAAAATCAAAAGTCCAATATACGTCAAACCCAAATCATTGTTCAAAGACTCTAGGAGTTTTAGGTACTTTTAAGGCATTTGCAAAAAACCCCTAACCATGGATACCGCCGGGAAGGTATGTATCCATTGCACACTACTTATTAAATGCTGCAAAGCGTTATTACTTAAAAAGCACTGGTTGCTACAGAAGTACAGACGCGTATCAACGACAAGGAGAAAAAACATATTTTTTTGCTTTTGATCGCGATAAAATTGCGTTTAAACAATATACTTTTTGAATTAAACTAGAAAGTGCTGCTAACACATCGACAGCAACAGAACTTTCTTCATAAATGTACTGTATTGTGTGCCGTCCTTTAATAGTTTTTTTTAAATAATTTTGTCATTCTCGCATCTCTCTGCACTCATGTCTGTGCAAAACGACACAAAAAATACTGTTTTCCTCTCCCTCCAAATAACGAGTTTCCTCCATTTTGGAGGGTGCAATTCCAAATTCAAATATATTTGCTGTACAGTAAGCAGAGGTTAAAAGTTTTTTTATAGGATTTTGTGCTTAAAGATTCTTAAGTCTTACTGTCAAATTGTAACGTATTCTGTTCAATGTGTTAGAGATTAAAGATTAGACAAAACCCCACTGTATGTACAGTACATGTTGCTGCAGTTTCTCATGAAGATTAAAATATGTAAAGCCTGGTTATTTTGCCTTTCACAAATGTACAAATGTACTTATTTTTAATATCAAAACTACCACAAACAAGGAAAAGACTAAAATGTGTACTACGAAGTTGGTTTAAATTAATATAAATTATAGAAAACATGAATGTAAGAAGTAGAAAACATTTTAAGCATTCTATTTATACACAAAAGTCGCATATTATTGAACACTAGGTTTGTGATGGAAAAAAACAATGTTCATGTCTTTATGGATTTTAAGATATTCCATGTTTGCCTAGCTGTATCAGAAAATGAACTTAGAGAAACAGGTATTATTTTTTTTAAAGTGACAAAGGTGTTCCAGAAGTAAGTTTCTTCAAATGGAAATTTAAATGTTGCGAGCTTCACAGAGCTCAAGAGAACAGAGTTGCAGGCTCACCAGAGTTTATTGACCTTTACTGATAAACCGGTGTGTGTGGTAATAACAGAGAGGGGTTAGAGAACAGGAGAGAGCATAGCAAAACCTGACCATTGAAACTGGGCGACACAGAGAGGCCTGACTGCCCAGGGAAGACTGGGTGTGTTTCCATTACCAGCAGGGAGTAGCAGAAGAGATACACTTCCTGCTGCACGGAGAAATACAGTACTGTACTCTGGGATTAGACAAACATTCTTCCCTAAAAATTACATATCTAATCCCAGAATTCCCACACAACACCTAGCTTCCAGTTCTAACCAGGGGGGAAGAAACTCTGTGATTTCCTGTCAAAGCCTGATAAACAGGTGCAACAGACCGTGATGTATGTAAAAGTCCAATAATATATTTATTTTTACTGTAAATGTCTGTAAATGTTGTGTTAATTGTGTATGTTTTGGTAACACTGTCATGCCCATGACACCCGTTGAATTGAATTACAGAGAACGTAATTTCCTTACTAAAATAGGGACAGAGAGAAGGAAAGCACTAAAGGTAATGACAAGTGTGGCAGTGAAACCTTCCTTGGTTTTATCATCATCAGTAGATGACTTAGAGTAGTTAATGCAGAAATCACAAAGACCTAATAGAGTTATGAAGTTATTGGTTCCAGAAGGTGGCTGATAGTGTTTTGTAGTTGTCTGACGAGATATACCATCCTGAAGTGTTTCCAAGAAACTTTTCAAACTGTGCCTCCCAGTAATGTGGGAGTCTGCATATCATTCTCTGAAATACACGGTGTGCATTATTAAAAGTTAGATATAAACTACATGTACTTTATGTCTGTATGTTCTACTTAAAGCATAGAAATTATTTTTCAGTTTATCTGCATTAAAAATGGAGCCATTTTGTTCTAATTTTATTTCAAGCTGTGTGAAGATTGTGAGGATTATTTCAAGCTTCTGAATCATTTTTAAATATAATGCATGTCTATTTTATATTTGTTAATGGATTCATGATTTTGATAAATATATTATGTATTGGATTTGGTTTTCTACCTTCCTGCAAATAACTTTTCTTACCCAAGATAATAAAGGAAGTAAGATGATGCATTCCATAATATCTTGTTGGAAGTACAGTACATGTGTGGGACCATATTCAGTAACAAGATTATCTATGCAGGTTATTAAATGCAAAGCCGCAGTAGCTTGGGAGCCTAAAAAACCCTTATCCATTGAAGAGATTGAGGTGCCACCCCCAAAGGCTCATGAAGTTCGAATTAAGGTGAGAAACATCTTCTATTCTCTGAATGTTGACATTACTGATTAGTTTGACTCATTGTAGATCAATGTCATGTTAAGTACAGGTGCAATTGCATCCTTTCATTTTGCCAAAATGATTATTAAAGAAGTTAACTATTTGAAATAATATGAACTTTGAATTAACACTTTCTTTTTATGAAATTTGATTAATTTTGGTTAAATGCTAAATTCTAAATTCAATTCGAACTGAGATGATTCCTATTTTGTGTTAAATGGTTTTACCAGCTATTTAAAAAAGACAATTCTAGGAAAATGGGCTAAAAATTGAGCAGTTAACTGAAAATAAGATGATTCCAATGATAAGAACAGTCACTTCTGCTTATCCCTTAACTAGCAGCCATATCACCCTGCAACTCACAAATGACAACCCACTGAAGCTCTGCAGGTGTGAGCCCATTTAGTACCTGGATGGGAGACCGTCTGTGAAAAACTAAGATTGCGGCTAGAAGTTGTGTTAGTGGGGCAAGTAGGGGGCACTCAGCCTGTGGTCTGAGTGGGTCCTAATGCCCCAGTGGAAGGAAGGGCGCTGTCCTTCAGATGAGACGTAAAACCAAGGACCTGACTCTCTGTAGTCATTAAAAATCCCAGGATGTTTCTCAAAAAGAATAGGGGTGTTACCCCGGCATCCTGGACAAATTTCCCCCTGGCCTTTACCAATCATGGCCTCCTAATCATCCCCATCTATGAATTGGCTTCATTACTCTGCTCTCCTCCCCACTGATAGCTGATGTGTGGTGAGCGTTCTGGTGCACTATGGCTGCCGTCGCATCATCCACGTGGATGCTGCACATTGATGGTGGTGGAGGGGAGTTCCCATTACCAGTAAAGCGCTTTGAGTGGAGTGTCCAGAAAAGCTCAGTGTAAGGAATTAATTATCCACTCTTCCTGTTGGCTGTCAAGAGTTTTCCTTCAACAGCTCAATTATCGACTACTGTTTTACATTGTGTTTTGACTATCTTAACAACACCTTGCTTTTAAACTACTTCCCTTAACAGTATCAGTGCTCTGTCTTGAATTATGAAACGAGCTATATTGTTGAAGCCAATGCCCTTGTGTTGTTAAAGAAAAAAAAAACTAGGTGAAATCTTTGGATCAATTGGCTACGGAAAAACCCAATATCCTCCTCTTGTTTGTAACCATTCCTATGCTCTTATGTTTAATGTATGCATAGATTAAACTAAAAAGTCCTTACAAGTGCTGAAGCTACTATAACATCTCTTAAGCCAGAGTGACTTGGCACTCTTGGCACTTGGTACAGTAACTTGGCAAAGCTTTTTACATTGCCGAAAAGGAAAAAAAAAAATCTGACACATCAGGATCATACTATCCCACAGGCAGTGGCATTTTTCATGTGTTGATGTGATTGCAGTGTTGCATGTGTGCTTTTGTACTCTTTTTGAACAGATTGCTGCTACCGGTGTGTGTCACACTGACCTGTATTTCCTGAATGAGGGAAATATAAAGGAGCGCTTTCCACATATTCCCGGTCATGAAGGAGCTGGGATTGTAGAGAGTGTGGGTCCAGGAGTGACCAAGTTAAAGCCAGGTGAAACCACCCTAGAATAGCAGATTATATCACCCATTCTACCTATTGGCTTAAATTAGTTTCAATTGATATAATGTTTATACAGTTGTATGAGGTCCTTGTGTGCACACTTAATTTTTTGACAGTTTGCAGTTAAACCGAAAAACTTGTAATCAGGGGCAACTAACTCATTTGTAGCATGCCATTTCATGCCATGACATTAAATTTGTGTGTGTGGTGTTGGTGAGGTATAAATTAATGGTGCACCACAAATGTCTGAGTTTCACCATATCTCCTAAACACAGTTCATTAGAAGTGAATATACATTTCAATGCAGTAGTAAAAATACACTTTTTTGCCGTGGATCTTTTTCACCAAATATGGATTTATTTTAGAGCTGTATTTAATGTACTGGTGAAGATTCTCTATCTCTTTTGCACAAACCATATACGCACATCTTTGGGCACTTTTTAACTCTTACTTTGAAAACATTATTATAAAAAATCAATTAATTACTCCATAGTTTTGTTTCAGAAGGCTTGAGAAATATTTATACAGCCATAAAAGTGCTTTGTTTAGCATTTCTGAGGGACAATATTCATGTTTTTAATTTCTTTCTGATGGTTGATCTGGTACTGACTGAACTTGAACAAATAACATTACAAAAACTATAGTTTTATTATATCATTTGAAGGATATTTAATGTCAATGACTTTTCTTACACTTAGTAGATTCAATTATGTTTGCTCACTTAGAGAAAAATTGGCAAGATTTTACATTGAGTCGAGTTTAATCAATTTCAAGATGTCAGCTCACAATCATTATCTCAGGGTTGTACTGGATGCATCAATGAGAGACTGCTGGCTGTTTATTGCAACAGCTGAAAAAAAATATCACTTAAGGATTCTGAGAAAAGCAATTTACCAGCTGTAAAAGACTCTAGACAATAGGATGACACTGACCTCATTTGATGTTTTTCTCATTTTCCAGGAGACAAAGTTATCCCTCTTTTTGCTTCTCAGTGTGGAGAATGCCGGTTCTGCCTAAATCCCAAAACCAATCTGTGTGACAAGAACTGGTAAATGTCTTTGCCTCAAAAAAACAAAACAAAACAATACAGACCCAAGGGAGATGAGGTCCTGAACAACATAATCCGACCAGAAATAATTAAAAGAAGCTTGTCACACATTCTCATCCTTTACTCCATTTTTTCAGAATTTATGAAGCTAACCTATACATATTTAAGGACCTTTTTCATTTTGAACCTATTGCAGGTTTGATTTACAAAAATATAAACAAATGGAATAAAGATGTGCAATTTTCTTTTTTCAAAGATTTTTAACACCTGAGCTGAACATTTAGACCCAACTCATACCTTTTTGTCCCATTTTGGTATAATATATACAGTATATTAACAATGATAGGAACAGATTGAAAAAAAAATCAATACAGAACTCTGTATTGGAGAGTTCTATTACATAGCATTCTAGTCTAGGATACCAGAAGAATGCTATTTGAAGAGAAAGGGATATTTTGCTATTTAATTTAGTGATGCCAAAAAAAGTGTGATATTGTACCTGATAAACATTGTACTGGTCTTTTAATTGAAGGTAAATGCTAATATTCTAAATTTAATATTCTAGCAGAATCAGTGGTTCTTATTGAAACAATGATTTTTAGTTTGAACCTAATTAAAATGTTGCCTTCCAAAGCATTATTAAACACTTGTAACCAAAGGCAACTAACTCATTCCAGACCTTTCATTCTTGGACAGTACTACTGTATATATTTCTGAAAGTATTATCAATTTAAAGTATAGGTAAATTCAGTTAACTTTCTAAATGGAAAAACAATGTTCCTTTCCACTTACACCATACCTCATTTGTTCAAATGTATCCTAACAACATATCTACTGAGTCATTTCAAGCACCACAAAAAGACATGTTTCCATCTCGCTCTCAGGTCACTGCAAAAACCCATGTTCAGAATGACATGCAGGGGGAAGCCAGTCTTCCAGATGACGGGCACCAGCACTTTCTCAGAGTACACGGTGGTCGATGAGATCTCCGCTGTCAAGATTTGTGACTCTGCCCCCCTGGACAAGGTCTGCCTGCTGGGCTGTGGTGTCTCCACTGGGTATGGAGCAGCCCTCAACACTGCCAAGGTGCCTACCTGCCTGCTCCTGTCAGAAAGTTTCAATTCTAAAGATTACCTCTAGTCTTGAAAATGCTTTTAAAAAAGATGTGTGACAGTAGAGTGGCACGGATTCACTACTAGTGCTTGCCAGTGTCTCTTTAATGTACAGCTTTGTATGCAGTAGTGGATGGCTTTGGAACAGAGCTGATAGGATTGCAACTTAAGAGTAAAAATAGATTGGAGTAGACAAGAATTTATCTGCATTGTCAGATGTGTGGTTATGTAGCAAACTGGGCCTAATTTGTGCATTGCCATTCAAACTACAGGCATAGGGGTACTGTGAGAATATTGAACTATAATGAGTAATGGCTCCGCAATTTGTATGTTTCCGTAATTATGGGATATTGGGAGCCCAGTAGAGCCACGCTGAGGCACGTGACAAAACCAGCCAGGATGAAGAAATAAATCCAATGCTTCAGTGCAATTAAGTGGAAGACAAAAAGACAACCTTGGACTCTTATACTCAGGTTGCCAGTAAAGAGCTCAATATAATCACAAACTTTTTTTCTCTTCCAGTTATTTTTGCCTGTACCTGCAGACACAAATAGGGGGGTCTGTACTGAAAAAAATAACATTCACTGAATTGATTGTACTAAATGGTATTTGTTCCTATTTCCCTAAATGTTCCTATTTCTCGATGATATATACTATACATTTAAAATCATATTCTTTCATACTAGCATGTGAGCATGTGTCGTCTCCTGATATTCACTTTTAGTCCGAGGGAGCCACTGTGTTTCCTGTTTGTCATCCCACTCAAATGCCACTATTACTGAATTTATTTGTACCAGTTGTTCACGTAATCTGCATATACACATTTTTCCTGGTCTTTATTCATTGGAGGAGTATACATTACTTATAAAATCTTGTGAATGGACAGCATTCTTGCTGGATCAGTAGTGAGGACCATATCTTTAATTGCCACAAGTAGTCAGGACCACGGTTTAGCGTCCCATTTGAAGGACAGAACCTCCTACAGAAGTGTCCCTTGTCGCCATCTGCACCGTTGTTTTAAAAATTGAGATCCAGTGGAAAAACAACCACTTAATGTTCAACCAACACTATTTACAGAAAACACTTAGATTTCCCACTCTGGTTCTCCCCATGTAGTAATCAGGTTGAATGTTACATAGCTCCTGAGACCTGGTGGGATTAGGCTATAAAATGGTAACTCTGCTGTTTCACTCTCTTCCCTGCTTGTAGGTTGAGCCCGGCTCCACCTGTGCAGTGTTTGGCCTGGGAGCTGTGGGTCTGGCTGTGGTGATGGGCTGCAAGGCTGCAGGAGCCTCTCGGATCATTGGGATCGACATCAACAAGGACAAGTTTGAGAAGGCAAAGGTGTTCGGTGCCACCGAGTTTGTCAACCCTAACGACCACAGCAGACCCATCCAGGAGGTGCTGATTGAAATGACTAATGGGGGAGTGGACTACTCCTTTGAGTGTGTGGGCAATGTTACTTTAATGGTGAGTTCAGCCTCTAAAGATTTTGTATTTCCTGTGGAAATATCATAAGGAGTCATTCAGGGCTGTATTTTATCGCTTGACTCATTTGAAAATACATTAAAAGACTTCAGCAAGTAACAAAGAACCACTCAAAACAGAAGTAAATGTAGAGATACCGATGTGACCGAATGTGAAGATTGAGGTTCCTTCTTTCTAGCTTGCCAACAGCTATATCACCCTGCAACTCACAACCGGCAACCCACCTGAGCTCAGTAGGTATGAGCCTGCCCACTACCTGGAAGGGAGACCTCCTGGGAAAGCTAAGAAAACACCTGGAAAAGGTGTTAGTGGGACCAGTAGGGAATGTTCACCCTGTGCTTTGAGAGGAGTGTCAGACCTTTTTCACAAGTGTGACTTCTAGATTGGGCAACTCTCAGGAAAAGATGTCTATCTATCCTGTAACCACATCAGGTGTCTAATCCATGTTTATCTTGGTGATATATTTATATCCCATGGTGCTGTCATTAGCCACCAATATTTAATAAAGAAAAATAGTTTGTATGAAACACTCTTAAGCCTTGCTCTTCAAATAAAACAAAGATTAACAGATGCTCCTCTCAAGTACACTGGTAATAGATCGATTTCCGCCACTATTGAGGCCCTCTGGTGACCTCAGGTGGAACTACACCGCTCTCATGTGGCTGCCTTGTTGCATAACATGGATCTCTGGTTGAAAAAACACACAGGCAATTTAGAGACACTAGCAACCTAAGCATGACTTCAGGAATTGAAAAGCAAGCACAGCGCCAGGTGAAAACCCACTGCACCTGGCGAAAACCCATGAGGAAAGAGAGCGAACATGCAAATTCTGCACACAAGGCTCCCCAGTCCAAAATTAAACCCAAGACTCAAGAGCTGTGAGGCTGCAGCACAAACAGCTACAGGACCGTGCTCCCATTTATCTGTTCACCTCTGTCCCATATACGGTATGATTTTGGACTTTTGCTCTTGCCCCGCTTTCTTCTGTTTTGGCAAATTTGTTTGCGTTTGTTGGAATGGTAGGTTAATTATTATCTAATTAAAAATTTAAGCAGTCACTCTTCCAGTGCTACAGCAGAAAATCTCTTGCTGACAGAATGAACAAAAATATTACTATTCCAAGTGGCATGGTGTTGCAGTGGTTAGTATTGCTGTTTTGCAGTGCTGGGGCCCTAGGCTTAATTCTGCATGTAGGGTGCTATCTGCATGAAGGTTGTCTGTTCTCCCCCGTGTTTGCATAGGTTTCCTGTGGGTGCTTCAGTTTCCTCCCATGCTTCAAAATAGCATCTGGGAACATTTGCCCTGGTGTGAGTATGTGTGTCCTGCAACGAACTGGCCAAGGTGTATCCTCCCTTGTGCCTGCTGCTTTCTGGGATAGGCTCTAGCTTCTTCCATGTCCCCCTGAATTGGATTTATTGGTTAGAAAATGGATGGATGGGATTTTTGCTTCTCGCACTTCAGGACACTTTCCACATCTGATACATTTCTAAATTGGATGACGCACATCTTTTTTTCTGGTCGTTCTTCACTGACATTGAGAGATATCAGATCGTACAAATGCAACCATCCCATTTTCAAATGTTTTCTTTTTTTTCCCCCCACATCCAGAGGAGTGCCCTGGAGTGCTGTGTGAAAGGCTGGGGAGTCTGTGTCATTGTTGGGGTGACAGAGCTCAATGACATTTCTACTCGGCCAATGCAGCTGCTAAATGGTCGCACCTGGAAGGGGTCGTTGTTTGGTGGTGAGTATTCTAACTGGTTCTTTACTTTCTCCTTGTCTGCCAACCTGTGATCAATGATGAACTAATAAAGAAAGAATACATTAGGGTTGACCCGAATGTATAATTGCCTTTCTGTCGAAAGATGCATGATCAGAAAAGATCACTAGTTTCAAGAGTGAAAGGAAAGGCCTGAGCCTGTTTCACCATGAAAACTGATGAATGTCTATAGTAAAGGCATCTTTCATAGTCACAGCCACAAATTAATAAGTACATTTACCTTTAAATAACTTTTTTCCTCCAGTATGTTGTCTAACTATTTGCTGTGATAGGCCTTCTGCCATAAATATCCTCCTATTGGCCATATTAACCAAAAATGCATTAATTTTATTTTTTTCTTAGTACTGTGCTAATTCGTGGCTTGGATGAAATCATTCTGTGGTCCAATTTGGAATGATTCATGAATGTGCTTTAACAATTAACATAAAAAATGGGAACTAATGGCAGATTACTCATATTTCTCTTTACAAACCTTGATGATTTAAACTCTCAATAATTATGTGGATATTTATTTAAACCAATATTTTATAAAAACAGAAACTGACCATCAAGTAATAATATTTGATTCTTATTTCCATATGCTGTTAATAAGATGCTTGTGGTAATGTATGTTATGAACAGCACATTCAAGTGAAGACTAGTAAATACTGTTCTTTTTGCCATAGGCTGGAAGAGTTTGGATAGTGTGCCTCAATTGGTGGAGGACTACATGGCAAAGAAACTTATGCTGGATGAGTTTGTGAGCCACACACTGCCCTTAGATGGAGTGAATGAGGCCTTTGACCTCATGACCAGTGGAAAAAGGCAAGCTCTCTTATTTTAAACTGTACTCTTGCTCGCAGACATACCAAATCTAGAAAAAGAAATAATACCTCATTGTGTGTAGTTCAAGTCCCCATAATGAACAAGTACTGTAAGTGATAAATGTATGCAGTTTTTGCCCTCCTAGACAAAGTCTGACAATACATCTGTAATAGCACTTCATAGCAGTAGGAAGTTTCATTCTTCATTTATTTTTAGTATTAATTTTTGTATAGCTGAGTTTGCTTACACAAATTTTACAAGTGAAGTTAATTGTTTTCTTTGCAATGTCAGACAGTAGTCAAGTCTCAGAGAGAATTGGATTTCAATACTTCTCAGTGCTAATACACAAAAGTTAATATAAGTAGTGTCAAAACTCATACTTGACAGGCTGCAAGATGGCTCTCTCGCAGGGCCGATGCAGGTGGCGACACAACCAGGTCAGGGTGCTGGAGACCAAGAGGTGGGAGGCAAAGGGAAAAATAAAATCCTCCATTAGCATCACAGCAGGTTGTGTTCGTCGGGCAAGGTCAGGAGGTGGGGGAGTGCAGAGGTAGTGTAACATCAAAGATCCTCACTAGAAGATGGAGGTGGACCTTGGCATGCTCCCTAGGGAAATCTGCAGCATGGCATTGTGCCCTGATATAGTGGTGTGGTCAGAAGAGAGTAAGACCATACTGCTGTTAGAGCTGACAGTCCATTGGGAGAAGGGCATGGAAGCTGCAGAGGTACTCTGACCTCAGAGCAGAATGTCGAACCCTTAGTCTACCAGGTGGCAGTTGGATGCTGAGGTTTTATAAGCACATCAGTGTTACACCCCCTCAGAGATGTGGGAGTGGCTGGCATAACACTGAAGAGGCCAGCAAAGGATCTAGTGGAAGAGGTGGAAAAAGGAAGCTTCTGGCTATGGCTGAGGAGAAGAGATAGGAGCTGGGGGCCAAAAACCTCTGATTAGGGAGGGGCCAGCTGCAGGGGGTGGCGGGGAGATGTCCCTGTCACTGCCCCGCCACAAGGACGTGTACTGGGGTAAGGGGGAGAAACGTCGATGAATGGTGGTCCCCCAGCTGAAGACCCTGTAGCTGGCCTCCAAGCAGGAGGTGTGGCAGGTGAAAGCTGTGCAAGTTAAGATCCTCCTGTATAGATGATGTTCCTATTTCATGTATGTCAACAATACAGAGAAAGATTGAAGTCAGGAAAGGCAGAAAGAAACATTTTGGCAGGACAGGGGCAAATCTTGAGTAAGCACATGTACAATACTGTACAGTATATCTTACTGAGATGTTTGCACCAGCATGAAACCATGAATACCCCAGAGTTTCTTGGTGTAGTAGTCCCTTGGTCATTTGGTACACAATGGTATTGGTGCTGTATTTTACAGTCGTAAACCACATATGCGGTTACCGTGCTGCTACTGAGACACTGTGCTGTTTTTTTTTCTCTGCATAGATGCATTTGGCAGTTAAATGGACCTCTTAGAACTATGTGTTCAGCAGCAGCCGATTCAGATTATTTTGCTGTATAATAAGTAGTATTAAGAGGTGGCTACTGGATCAGAGCAAAAAGATGACCATCGAAGAACATCCATTCACAAATCTTTTCCAAATACAAAAATCTTTTTTGTATTTCAGCATTCGGACGGTTTTGATAATGCAAGGAAAATAAGATGAAGCTCGAAGGGACTTCCCTGGCCTTCTGCTCAAGCTCCTTGGAATCATCCTCATACTTTTGTGTATTTCGGTATTAATTTCATTGTTAGTCGTGGTGATTAAGTGCCTGGGAAAAGATACACAACATAAATAAAGACTTTTCAGACCATATTTTTCTTGTCCATTCATAATAATTCAACTATTGAGAGTTCACTTAAAATGACTAATAAGTATGATTATTTTGTACTAAGGAATATACTGGTGAAAAAATAATAAATAACAAATATTAGGAGTACACATGCTAATGAACAGACTCTCAATAGCTGACTGTGCACTGCTGACTTGAGTAAAGTGAGGCGAACTTCCATCATCTTCCCAAGATAGGATAATCCCAGACTTGAACACAAGTGGTGAAACGTGCAAACTTACAGACCATTATCCTCCACAACCTCAAATAAAGGTGATGCTAGCAGAGGAATCAGATGTCACTGGGCTTCAGGTATTGACAAAATATGATTTAATAATATTGTTTTTGCTTGGTTAAGTCATCACCACGTTGACTCTTGTGACAAAGCTGTCTCTTAAAAATCTCCAAACTGGATACAAGAGAACAATAGGGTGAATATATGTAATATAAGTGATCAAGGACTGTACAGAGAACTTCTTTCATAATATCAGGCATTTTAAATTGCTTCGAACTAGAGCTGAGGCCCCTCAAAATAAATGTACACTGCTCTCAAGTCATAGACAATGATATTTAAGAGAATGAAGAAATTGATGATAAAGAATATTAAAAAACAAATATTGACTGTATATAGCATGGCTCTAAAAAGTGTTAAGTCCACTTAAGCACTTAATCAGACCTTATTCATGCTGGATTTGTGCTTTTTCTACATCTCCATGTTATTGTCTTTTTTCTTGGAGTTACTCTGACATCTGGTGGAGATGCAAAGGAACAAGTAAAGGTTTATTCCATGCTGAATAGAGAGAAAAAGAAACGCAACATTTTGGCTGAAACGTTCTGTTTCTTTTCTTCTCTTTTCAGCATGGAATAAACCTTTACTTGTTCCTTTGTAGCCTACGCATGCTGACGCAGCTACCTACTTGAACTATCTAGTGGAGATGTGAATAAAAGGATAGATAAACCAGAGGTTTGCTGTTTTTCTTTCTCTGAAAAAGGATAGATGACGGAAAAACATTCTGCTAATATTGTGACTCCCTCAAAAAATGGCTACATTAGAAATTCGGAATACAAATATTACCATATTATTATAAATCTACCAGCGTAGAGATGTGATAATTGGTCAGGGGTTGATTTCCAATTTTAATGTACACATTGGAAATAAATCCCTCTTAAAACTCCAAAGTGAAAAGTGGTCCTCAAACCTGTGATGTGTGACTTGTGATAGATTTCTTCCAGCTAAACTACGTCTGTAAAACCTTAATGGAATCTGGTTCCTCCTTAAAAAAAGTGAATACACAGCAGCAGTTAAGACAACATCATAATAAGAGTATAATAATCCTTCACTTAAGCAGTGAATTCAGTTAAGAACAAATTCTCATTTACAAAGCCATTCTGGAGAAGAGTTTCACACTATTGTTACACTGAACACAAAGCGCAGAAAAGGAAAAATCAATAGAATGTAACATAACACTAACAGGATGTGGCAGTGTGAATTAGTGCCATCATTCAGATACAAAGGTGGATAGTTTCAACTCACTCTGCAGATTGCCTAGATCAGTGGTTCTCTAAATTCTATGGTCTGCGGACCACTTACATCACAGACGTGGTGGACCACCTATGTCTACGTCCACTTCTTACCCTGTAAAAATCATCACCTATTAATGCAGTTAAATTAATATTGAATTCAATTTTATGAAAGTACTGATGTTTTTACAGACAAAATTGCATATTTTGCAAATGTTTTTATTAGTTGAAAAGTTAATGTGAAGAATGGAGCTGCTTAGACTTGCTTTAAGAAAGATGACTAGGGCAGCTACGGACCATCATTGGTGCACAGAACACACTTTGAGAACCTCTGGCCTAGATCACTATCAAATTGCTCTTGGGAGATTGTTCAATAAAAATGCTGTATTTTTGTAGAATGGCAGAGAATTGCAATACATTTGGAAGACAGTACAGAGTTTTTTCCAATTAAAGATTTGTAAATTATGTTAAGTAATTGAAGCAATCATCTAGCATGAAGAGAGAAAACAAAATGTGCATTTAAAGCTCAATGTCAGTTTGTAAATTTAGGCTTATAATGCAGATGAAAAAGTAAAAGATTTTAGAAGATACATTTTCCAAACAGTGTGCGGTTTTGTGTGTTTGAAGGGCACAGTTCCTGTGTTTTGTAGCTATAACATTTTTAAATGTAGAAAGCATTTCTCTGGAGCAACATTTCCTATTCATATTTCACATTTTAACTGAAGTATATTAAGCTTTTTCTCATTATACTAACTTTCCATCATACATTTTACTGAAACATTCTGTATTTGTCACAATATACAGTACAACATGTTTTCTGTAACAGTTAGAGCATGACTTTGCCTTAAAGAGATTTGACTTATATTTGGGACAAAGTTGTTTGTATTGTGATATTTATTAATTTCTTTTCCTGGGCAATATCAGCACCTCAGAGAATTAAAATCACAATGATCACAATGATGAGGGCAACAGTGGTTACCAGTGCCATTAAAACTAATGGAAGAATGGTGTAAGATATCACAGAGGGCATCACAAATCATCATAGCATTAACATAGAGAAGACAGCAATAAGGGCCTTTTCCCCAATCATCACATAAAGAAGTATACAGCCTTCTATCTTGATAATGTAACAAAAAATCATTTTTGACATACTGAATATATAGCAAATCAATTAGTTGTACTCTATGGCCTGGAAACAAAGACAGGCAAGGCTTAGAAGCCCAAGGCAGCATTTTTCAGGACATCATCATTACAAATATGACAAAGACGAGACACTTAAATAAATTCCAACACTTCCTGTGATACTCTTGGCAAAATTTCATAATTTGAAGCCCTGAAGCCCTCCTTCATTCATGATCCCCCCCATCACCACCAGTGCAAAAAAGGCATTGTTTCATAGATCCAGTACACCTGTAGCCTACAGTATGTCTCTCCCACTGATCAGAACCAATAGATTGGTGCTCTGGAATCAATTCAGAGATAATCAACTAGATACATTCCCTTACTCTTTAGTCATGTAGTCTGATCATGTTAGATCTCAGAAGCTAAGGAAAGCTGGGCCTGGTGAGTGAGGGGTTGGGAGACCTCCAAGGAAAATCAGATTCCTGCTGTAATTAGGGTGGGGTACCTGTAGGTGGCACTCTTGACCACCTTCTGGACCACACTTCACACTGTTTACTACATTGGAACTGGGAACACTGTGAACAGATCACTTTACTGGCCATATACAATTTCTTGCATTTGTCTTTTCACATACCCCAACTTACTCTCCATGAGACACACAGACAGGGAGAGAAGCTTGGGGTCAGAGTGCAGGGGCAGACATTTATATAGTGCCCCTGGAGCAGTTACGGTTAAGGGCCTTGCTCAGGGGCCCAACGGAGTAGGATCCCTCTTCTGGCCAAAGGATACAAACTAGCAACCTTCAAGCCACAGGCAAAGATCCTTAGCCACAGAGCCACTGCACCTCCCAACTGCAGGTACCATACTTCAGATGAGATGTAAAACAAAGTCATTGTTAAAAATCCCTATGGCACTGTTACTAAATACTGAGGTGTTATCCCCACCATTCTGGCAGTATTCTGCTTTGGGTTTGCTCAATTAGTAAAGTAATTTCCCAGTTCTCTGCATGATCTGCTGTGAAGTTGGGCTGCCTACAGAACAGCTGTTGTGTGTCACCCTGGTTAGGTTCTGCACTTCACTAGTGGATGAAATGGATTCTCTCTTCAGTATAAACTGTTTTGGGATCCTTTTGAATGAGGAGGCCGTAACTTTTAACATTCAAGTCATCAAAGGCAGTGACTTAGTCAAAACAAGAGACTCCTTCAGAATCAACCATGAAACATAAATCGCAGTACAGAAATAGAAACTAAAGGGAAATGCATTTATAACTGAGCACAGGAGGCACATTATGTGCAGAGGGTTGTGAAAGTCTATAACAAGCTCTCCAGCCATGTTATCAAAGTTGTCCGCTGGATTTCTTTCACAAAACATTTAGATGACATGTTCAGATTAATTTGCTTTTAGTATTCAAAAGAGCTACATGGGCCAAATGATGTTCTATTAACAGTTCTTATATTCTTAATACTGATTTTCCTATTGGATTTGCAAGTTATCTATTTCAGGGTTTATTGAACACTCACTCATCCTAACAAAGTGGCAGTTACAGTAAGCAATACAATATCTCTCCTCACGTGATCGGCTGTAGAGTGGTGGCACATTATCACCCAGGTGGCTTTATGTACTTTGTGTGAAGTAGTTTCGCTCCTATATGCAAAGATTTAACTGTAATGAAATAACTAATCAAAAACTTGGCATGTAAGCGTCTGTTAGTTATACTGTTTAGTACCACTAAACCCAGTGATCAGATATTTTTCCTACTAGTCCTGAAACAGCTCCAGATGACTCGACAATCTGCTCAATGGGACCGTTTTGGTCGGCCATTTGAAAAAGAGTGAAAGACCTCAAATGACTTATTGAAATTTCAGCTATACACACACCGTGTTTTATTCTTTATATAAATCAAACATTTCTCTGTATATGACTGAATAAAAAAGCAAGACTGCTACAGTTATCACAGCATCAGTATGATAAAACAAAACCACTACGTTTTGATTAATTGTATGTCAGCACGAAACAGGTAAACCGTGCTCTTCTTCAAGTTTCCTGTTGCTTTCTAAATCTGCAATTTGATTGGTTTATTATTGATTTATACAGATTCCCGGGAGCTGCTTCGGGTCTCTTGCTGAGGGAGAAGGAACATGGAGACTGCTGGCAAAGTGAGTGGGGTTTGTCTTTATTCTTTGCAAAAAAACTCACTCTCGACAAATAAGGCTTTGCCGATAATTTATGTACGTTTTGCATGAAAAATATGCTTACTTTAGCGAAATATTTAATGTTCTTGCAAGCGGTTGTATTGGGGAGAAGACGGTTATCCAAAATGTGATTGCCTTGGCAAGCAGGTTCAAAGAGATACCGTTTTAAATGGGCGCATTTTAATACAACAGAAAGAAAACGTACAGATCAGAGTTCAGATTTGGTCATCTGACTTATATTTGCAATGCTATTTACTTGAAAAAGGTTGCCACGGCCTAATACAGTACATTTAAAAGTTTAACGCAAAGAGGGCTGTTATATACTGTATACTGTACAAATACATGTTGAACCTGAACTTGACACAAGTATTCTTCAGTACTTTATGAGTTTTGGATTATCTGTAATACGTGTAAATTCAGTCCAGAGTATTTACTAAGCAATTGTAAACCTTGTATCGTTGTTATTTTATTCATATAAGTTAAATTAATTGACAATTGTGTTTTGTTCGATTTCAACTGTTTTGTTCGCAGCGATTAACAGGGTAGAATTGCTCTAGGCGTGTTTAGAAAATAATATTTATTTCCTCTGTGAAAGCCAAGAGAAAATTGTTCATGTGTTGAAGTTAACGGATGTAAACGCATCTATTTTAATTACAGTTGCATAAAATCCCTTTGGCATAAATTAAAAAGGCGACAACTTTTTATAAAGGAAAATGCATGTCTGTTAATTCACTTCATGTCATTTATACCAGAGACATGAACATTATTAGCAATATTCTACATGTTGCATTAGTATTTTCAGTTATGGAACAGTACAGGGGTCTGTACTGCCTTGAAAGTTGTAGAGAGAAATTGTGTGATTTGGCAAATAGAGAGACGCTGAGTACCATATTTTCTCAAACTATTTACACTATATCTCCTCTCTACAACATTTTTCGATGGTATGGAATGGGTTCTCACTATCCGGGTTTAAATTAGGATTGTTAACACAAAGTCGACTGGGGATAGTTAATGTAATGCACTGAGTTTGTATGAAGGTTTCAAAGTATCGCATTTAATAAAGTGAAAATGACAGTATTGGTAATTTAAATCAATTTTTAAAACCAGTTAGTAAACCAAATGTCCTTATGTGAATTAAGAATTTTATTCCTCTCCTATGTTGTGCATTGGCGTCTTTCATTTCTTTATACAAATTGATGGATTAATTCATACACATTCTTACGGCATTGTGAAGTTTGATGTGCCTTTGAAAGTACAACCCCGAAATGTATTTAATGCACTTCTGATATGCTTGAAGAAATATAATATAGTACCAAAGGTGAGATTTTTAAATGTTTTTTAAATGAACGTAAAGTTGCTTTGCAAACCGTAACATCTCAAAGAAAGTCTGGGTGCAGCAAAATTATTCGCATGTCTGAAATTATTTTCAGGTCATTAAATGCAAGGCTGCTGTCGCTTGGGAGGCTGGGAAACCCCTGTCCATCGAGGAGGTGGAAGTCGCTCCGCCCAAGGCTCATGAAGTTCGCATTAAGGTAACTACTCGCATTTTCAATGGATTGCCTTGGAATGATTTTTCACTTAACAGATTCCGTGATTAACATAACAGGGGCCTCCTAACTGAGAAGTTAGTTATGACACTGTTTGTAAATGTGTCCAAAAAAAAACCCCACCTCTAAGTGGGACCATGCAGTGGACATGATAAATCATGTAAGAGGAACTGGCTAATCACGGAGCTGCACATTGGAATTCTCCTGTACTTTTTATGTTGCCGCCTTGCACGATTCCTAGTTGCTTTTTGTCATTAAAGAGAAATGGGTGGGAGGAAATACACCAGTCTGCTGAGGTGCAGTTATTTTTGTTTTCTAGTTACAAAAAGGATTAGCATTGTATTCCTTGAGCATCATTTATATATTACGAAATTACTCCATGTATTCCATCACATGGAGTAATTTAGTAATATATAAATGATGCTCATTTGACAGTCTGTCATAGGTTAAAAGTCTCACTCACACTCACACACACACAGGTCTTCTTGTCATAAAATGTGTTAATTTTATAACAAGTTATTGTCACCTTGAGAGTATATGCAGGTACAATATATTATATTTAATAAAGAAAAGCCGTCTTAGGCCTGCCAATCAAACTTCTTCAGATTTTCTCAGACCACAAGAGACATGGTAGGAGACCATCGGTTACATGATGTATTACCTTACGAACATGTTCTACAGTATATAATATTTACATTGTGCACCACCTTTGGCAGTATCTATTTAAAGAACTGTAAAATCCAATTACTGAGTTCCTGTGTGAGTCATAAGTTCTGAGTAACAGAATTCATGATAAATTACTTGCTTTTCATGTTGCTTTCTGTGACTGTATACAAGTAAGCAGAAGTACAACTGTAAATATTCCCTAAGAGCCACTAAAATCACAATACTAAATTTTCTGTACTGTTTCAATGGCTTTATAAGTTAAATCATTGTATATTTTGGTATCACAGCTCATAAATACCTTAGCTGTAAGCAAAGCTGTTACTTTTTTCTCCCTTTCAGCAAAATATTTCAGGACTGGAAGAGTAAATTTACAAATGTGTTATTTTATTTATACGTTTGGTTGTGCTGTTCATGGCAGAGTAAATGACGGGTCTGTGACGGGCTGTCTTGTAGCTGATCGCCACTGGAGTGTGTCACACTGATGCCTACACTCTGAGTGGAGCCGATCCTGAAGGGCTCTTCCCTGTGATTCTGGGGCACGAAGGGGGTGGGATTGTGGAGAGTGTTGGAGAAGGAGTGACCAAATTCAAACCAGGTGGGATAATCCCGGAAGTTCCAAACACTTTCTGTTAACCATGTTCCAGAAGGTTCCCCTTTATAGTTTCTGTAATTTACATTGGGCAGAAAAATGTTTTGTATGCTTGTGACCTTTCAAGAAAGAAATCTACCTACTACTATGTTTAAAGTCCATTTAAGTCCACATAGTAAACACAGGGAGGTGATCTGTTGTGTTTCTGCTTGAGAGTGATTGGAGACTGCCAAAAAAATGGCATATAGCACTATTCAGAATATATAAAATACACTGAACGAATTGCTATTAAAGCTTTTGCCTTATGGGTTGTTTTGGCGAAATGAGCAGGTGTTCCCAAAACTTAAAGTGCTACTGGTGTTTGTGTGTTTTAATTTGCGATCCAAGGAGGTGTTATCAAAAGATGTGGAGAGCAGTGCAGTGCCAGTGTAAACAAAGTGGGCAGAAGGTGACCTTTCCTGGGCATATATGGAGGATTTGTATGTGACTGGTCAGCGTATCACCAGCCAAAACGTCTTTAAAAAGCCACTGATAATCATGCACATACTGTATGGATCATTTCAAACAGTGTGGAAGAGCTCCCTGATCTGTAATGCTCACTAGTTTGCCATGAGGCAATCAGATGCACAGTTAATGCACTCAGTCACAGTTTTGAATACTCCAGTAATTTAGAGTGGCTTGTTCACCACCTTGGCACCTTAGGACTCATCCTGTGCTCCACAGTATGGTATACTGTAGTTCGAAGGTTATCTACGAAGATATTTAATTTTGAATGTAGCTGACTTTGTCAAAAAAGTTTCCATAGTATGTGACAAAGAATCCTGACTGTTCTCACATTTCCATCTCTAGGAATGTCCTAAAATTATTTGGCTTTTTTTAAGGAGACAAAGTCATCCCCTTGTATATTCCTCAATGTGGAGAGTGCAAGTTCTGCAAAAACCCGAAAACCAATCTGTGTCAGAAGATAAGGTAAACCGGCCTTTAACTGTATACTCGTGATGACTGGAAACTTGCAGTGTGGAACATCTGATTCGGGGATCTAAATAAGATGAAAGACCACTGCTTATTTAAGCAATTCCCTTAATTTTACCATTTCTCAAGTTCTGCTTTAAAATATTTGATGACAACCGCTGTCATATACTGTAGATAAGGGGCATGTAAACCACCATTACTTTCCAGCTGTTTAAACATCAAAAGTAATGGAATAGTATTTTAATCTCAGAAATAACTGAAGTAAAGAAGAGAACATTGTGAAAACATCTTTCAGCTTAATACCTCAAAGTGACCTATACATTGGATTCACAAGACTTTAAAATTCAGTTTTATAATTAAAAAAATCCAGTACTAATGGAAAAATAATTACTGTTTTGAATTTGAAGATGACAACCCTCTGTATCAGTTGTCTGTGTACTGGGAAGCCTCTAATCCCAGTTATTGTAGTAACAGAGGAGATAACCAAAGTTGTAAAAAGTCGACGCGCATTATACAAAAGTGCTTAGACTGCCCAAATCAAGCAAGGACATTGAAGACGCTAAAACAATGAGAACCTATGAAAAAATATCTCCTCTTCCTGGGATGTGAGTGTACTTCCTTGTCAAGTGTTGCAGAATTAGCCAACATGCATTGTCTGCTCTGTTTTGCCTTTTCTGGACAGGGTCACCCAGGGGCAGGGTCTGATGCCTGACAAAACCTCCAGGTTCACCTGCAAAGGCAAGCAGGTGTTCCACTTCATGGGGACCAGCACGTTTTCTGAGTATACGGTGGTCGCTGACATTTCTTTGGCCAAAGTGGATGAGTCTGCCCCCCTGGACAAGGTCTGCTTGCTGGGCTGTGGCATCTCCACTGGGTATGGAGCAGCCCTCAACACTGCCAAGGTGAGAGGCTGCTGTATTTCAAACTATAGACTCTTGCCATGGTCAACTGTTAGATTAAGTGTTTCATTTGAGTTTTTACAATGGGTGTCCCATACGTGTATGGCTTAACTATGAAGCATGAGCCAGAATTTGTATCTGAAAGGACTGAAACAGCAATGTTATTACCTCACCTATGGACTAAGCAAGACTAGGATGGGAGAATTCTCAGGCTACCTGTGTATTCTATATTCTGTTGGCAGAGCAGAAAGTCTTTGTTTTAGTTAGAATTTCAAAACCAGTGCCTTAGTGTGTGTGGGACGCTGTGCTGTATGAGCTGTTGTCCTTGAGATAAGATGTTAAATCGAAGTCCTGACCACTTGGTCATTAAAGATCTAATAACACTGTTTTACTGTAAGAATAGGGGTGTTACCCTCACTGTCCTGACTACATCTCCACCTTAATTTGAGTAGTGAAGTAATTTCTCTCATGTTCAGCTTGTCTACTAAGTGGTGGCTCTGCTGGTGTGCAATGGCTGTCAGGTGTCCCCCAGGTTGAGGTGGTGCTCTTCAGTGGTGGGTGGACCAGGTCACATTCTAAATATGAAGTGCTTTGGGATAAAAAGTGTTATATAAATGTAAGCTATTGCAGTCAGTCAAAACTGCTATTTTAGTTGTTTTGTGTAGTTGTACTTTTAGGTGCAAATACTTCATGACTACTGTTATTCCATTTTGTTCCATTGTTGGAAAATAGCCACTGTCTGGAACGAACAACAAAGATTGAATGTTTGTTCAACATTGAATGTTTCCATTATTGTTACCTCCTTATCAGAAAGCTGGTAAGAGTTTTGGCAGCCCAGACCTTATCCTGGTAGCAGAGGGGACAGTAACACTGGTGTGTTGCAGGGACTTAAACACTTAAACTGGGACAATTAAGAGGTTTAACCTAAGAGCATATTCAGCACGTCTTCAGAATGTGGAAGAAAATGGCTATACCTGGCAAAAATCCATGTTTACGTGGGGACAATATGCAAACTCTGTAAAGAATGGCACCCCAATCTGGAATTGGACCCTGTGTGGTGTTAACCATAATGCCACAGTGATTACCACTTAAGTTACAGTATATAAATTACACTGTATTCCAGCTTCATAATCAGGATGGATATTTATAGAATACCTCTCACATTATTAGGCAATCTAAAATTGCAGGCAGTTTTAACCAATGAGGAGGCAAACAAGTCTGGGTGTTTGCTAAAAACGTTTGTTTTATATTTTGGAATAACATGGCATACTCTTGCTGTTCTGTACAGTATGAAGGCTTTTGCCATAATAGTGAAAAACTTTAGGGATATGGGTGAGAGGAGCTGAGAGGTGTAAAAACCCTTGGTTGTTTAATTATTAGTGTTATTTATTAAAGGTGCTGACTGGCTGTTCAGGTACACTATTGAAACCTGATTGGTCATGCATCACTGGTTGTTCTCCATGAAAAAGAAATCTCTCCAGGATTTGTGGCGTCTCCAGCATTTTTCTTTAGAAGTGCTTGAGTCAGAAAACAACTATGTTCTGGCATGATTTCAGCTGCCGTGCTATCGTGCATTTTTCTTACAGCAGTACTTGAAGTACTAAAATAAATATTTTAATCAAGTTTGATACTGTAATGTTGACGTGGTTTGTAGTTTCCTCTCATACAGCAACAACAACAAAAATTAACTCGGAATGATCAGCATTTAAGAAAGGAAATTTGGAAGATGTTGAATGCCAGTTTTTCAAGTATCTTCTGTAGCTGGAATTGAGCAGATGTTTTAGTTGACTTTATGTAGGGGAAGAGCTGAATTTTTGTATACAGACCGACAATGTTTGTTTGCCATAAATGAAGGACTCAAAGTTACACAACACCAAAGCAAACAATTTCTCATAGTTATCCCTGACTGAACCCAAATAAATACCACAAGATGTATGGAGAGTTGAAGTCCAGAGCTTAAGAAGACCAAATGACGACCAATGCTTTATTTACCTTTCAGAAAATGAAATGGAATATTGTGGTAAATTAGGACTCCCATGTACTTTTGGGAAATGTGACACTTCTAATTTTGCTCTTAGGTTGAGCCCGGCACCACCTGTGCAGTTTTTGGCCTGGGAGCTGTGGGTCTGGCTGTGGTGATGGGCTGTAAGGCTGCAGGAGCCTCTCGGATCATTGGGATCGATATCAACAAAGACAAGTTTGAGAAGGCCAAGGAGTTCGGCGCCACTGAGTTTGTCAACCCCAAGGACCACAGCAAACCCATCCAGGAGGTGCTGATTGAGCTGACCGACGGTGGGGTGGACTACTCCTTTGAGTGTATCGGCAATGTGGGCATCATGGTGAGTATGCTCAAGACCATCCATCCATCCATCCATCCATCCATCCATCCATCCATCCATCCATCCATCCATCCATCCATCCATCCATCCATCCATCCATCCATCCCATTTCTAATCGCTTCTTCCAAGTCAGGGTCGCAGAGGAGCTGGAACTTATCTTGGAAAGCAGCGGGCACAAGGCTGTGTTCTGGCCGTATTGTAAAAATGAAATGCGTTTTCCCTTAGCCTTCCAGCTACAACCTTCGTAGTCCCATCCCTGCAGTGGAATTTCCGATTTAATTCCTTAATTGATCTCATGCTTTCCCTTGGAAATGAACCGCGCCAAATCCCAAACTTAATTGTAGAAAAAAAGAAAGCGCCAAGGATGTTTCTTGAGATGACTGCTCACAGGCTTTGCTGGCCTTATTAAAGTGGTATGTAAATGTCATATAATATCAACAAGATTTAATACTGGAGCTTCTACATATTGAAGCATGGTGCATTTTAAAATTCAAAACTAGCTTTTATTAATAATCACAAACCATAATTAGGTTGTTCAATGTAAAAAATGTCAACTCATAATTGCCTGTAAGGGATGATTATCTATTCTAGGAAGACAACATGGATATTGACTCATTATGAAGAGGCATGCTTCTGTAATATATGCCTTTCTGTGAATTGTGATGATAGGTTGGTATATAATCAAGATCTACCTCACAGATTTCCTCTGAAAGGACAGGGCTTTTTCAGTACTTTATGATTCTTTCATAATTACATGATACAAGTGCCAAATAAACCAAAGTTTAAATGAAGAACATGGTACCTATACGCCTTGATGGGGAAAGTACATGGATGCTTAATGAAAATTCAACTAAGGTTTACGTCGGTAAAACGTCATTGGATACCCAAATATTACGTTCAAGTCTGGCCATGGCCGGCTTTTTATCCTGAGATGTTCATGTCTGCCACAAGCTGCAAGTAAACTAAATAATCGGGATATACCAAATGGAATTCACTTTAAAAGAAACTCACGTTGAGTTTAATTTTCCGCGAGTGAAGGAAACCAATCCTAAACTGAAGTTAATTTGCAAGTGAATTATGATTTGAATCCCTAAATGAACCACTGATCTCTTCCTAGCGGTGCTGTACAGCATGTAGTGCACAACAGAGAAGAGTATATTTTTGTGTTCATAAATTGGTCAAATTCACACCCTGCGCACTGCTTTGTAAAAAGGACATCATTTCGGAGAAGAAATGGGGTAAATGAGCATTCCCGTGTGTTCCAGAGAGCGGCTCTGGAGGCATGCCATAAAGGTTGGGGAACCAGTGTAATAATAGGAGTGGCTGGGTCAGGACAAGAGATCTCCACCCGCCCATTTCAGCTGGTTACAGGACGCACCTGGAAGGGAACGGCCTTTGGAGGTGAGAGGTCTTCAGCAAAATCGCACTTGTGGAGGCATTCCTTAATGAACACATTGCTTGCTCTGGTTAACCATATTTACAATGTGTATGTTTCAGTTCAGGCTATGAATAATTAAAAAAGAATGAATCAAGCTGTTTAATAACTTATTCCATTCACAGATTTTAACAACGCTTTAAAATGTTCACCGTGCAATAAAGGTGTCACTTGTGTTCATTACCAGCTATGCAAAACTTGAGATACAAGATTTTTGCCAAATGAAAGACATGGGGAATTTTTATATCACATTCCCAATATCTTGATGTTCGTGCAGAAAAAGGTAAATGGAGGCAACTTACAATGAGCCTATTTAAAGTATTTGCTTTTACACGTTGCAAGAATATAAGTCAGGTCACAAATGAGAAGAAGCCATTTGGCTCATCTAGCCTGTTTGGTACTTAGTAGTTCGTACATTTCAAAGATGTGCTGACTAGGTTTATAGGAGTCTCTACATTCTATGTGCATTTGCCCTGCGGTGGACTAGCATCCCATCTGAGATGTAACTACCTACCCACTACGACTCTCACCTTGTGTCCACTCTTTCCGGCTCTGGTTTGCCACAACGTCTTCCAGGATAAGATGGCTGTCTGATGATGGAGAGTGGATGTATTTGGAGGGTCACAAAGGTGACTGACTTGAAAGGTGTAAATAAGGCCAAAGATGGTCTTCCACAGCTAAAGCTCTGTTTTGTGGTTCACACTGTACAGGCTGGAAGAGTGTGGAGAGTGTACCCAAACTGGTCCAAGATTATTTGGCAAAGAAGCTCAAGGTGGATGAATTTGTGACCCACACCTTGCCATTTGATAAAATCAATGAGGGTTTTGACCTCATGCATGTGGGAAAAAGGTAAAGTGACTCTAAAGATTTTGTTTAACTTTTACATCCAAGCAAGAGGAGAACTGAAGCCTGGAGTGAATAACCATTTGCTATCTAGAACTTAATTTAAAATTTAAAATGCACTCCTCTTGTTTGCAAGGTTAAGAAAACTATACAGCAATACCTAATTCACTGCCATGATCATTACAGTGAACATGACACATGGTAGCAAGGAGTGATGGGCACCCAAATTGCCATTTTGATTTTGATTTTTCAGTTATTTTTCAGTTTTAGACTTTGTTGAAATATCTGTGACGAAGTTAGCATATCTTGTTACGGTTGTACATTCACATTCTTGCCATGATATACACTTTTTTTCATGTCCTTTCTTTAAATCGCAGATATTGATATTGTCAGAGCCTGATTGTAACTACCTACCCACTACACGTTCCTTAAGAAGCATTAGGTTATTGGCAGTTTTTTCAATTTAAAAAGCCTCAGTTATGGTGACGTGGAAATGTTCTACTTATGACTCGGATCATGAAGGAATCTAGAGTCATAAACAGTTGACAGTAAGCTGTGGAATCTGTGACACATTAGCGTACATTTGGAATGTGCTGTAAATGAGTGACTAGGTTTTTTCTAAAAATGTGGTTGCTAGATGTTCTTGACTATATATCCAGATGTTAGTACACTGAGTTTACTGACAGTTGTTTTTGGTAAACATAATGTTGTGACATTCTAAAAGTTATTTTATGGACATTTATAGAGCATGATCATGGTTTGCTTTCTGTCTTGATTAATTTACAAATGTGTGTATGTGTATATTCAAATATTCCCTTGTTATTCTGAGTTTGTTTAAATGGTATTTATAGGAATAAGAAAATATAGGAATATTATATTCATCGACACTTCAGAATACCAAAGTCATTAGCATTTTGACATTCATCATCTTTAGAGTGGGCAATTGCAAAAGTTAATACTTGTAAAAATGTGTAATTGTTCTTACACCTTGTGCTGGAGTAGTACTAAACCATATTTCGGAATTGCAATGGTTATGTATTTCCAAATATTTTATAGTAAAAATGCATTAGGCAAGTAAAAAGTTTTCTTGTTCTACTTCTAGCATCCGGGCTGTCCTGACATTCTGAAGCCGGACTGTGGAGAGGCCACAGCTTGCAGTTTAGGTGCCTTATCCTGCCACTGCAGCCATGATTTGAACAGTGTGGGAGTCAACTCAACTAAAATGCACTCAAACAGTAGTTCAAAAAGTCCCTGCTTCCTGCAAAGTGACTAACAATGTTGTGTTATATCAGCATTTTGCTTAAAATTAAAATAAAATTGATTTAAAAAAAAGATGTTGGATCATTGACGTTTTCTAGATTGTCAAACTTTTTTTTCCCTCTCATTACAACCCATGTTTCTTATCTGCTACACTACAGAGACCAAAGTGGGGCTAAATGATGTTGTTTACAACTTTCATGTTATTTGAATCCTGCTGAAGCAACAGCTTTAATTGTAGTTTCAAGTTTCACTTTGAAAAAGGCCAGCCACTGAATACAAATGTTTATTTCCTATTCAGTGACTGAATGTATCAATACCAAGTATTATGAATCCTTTAGATGTAAAAAGTAAAAGCCACCACTACAGGTGATTTTTAGTTCATAATTGAATTACAGCTCCCACTATTAATTCATTTAAGGTGTTTTCTGGCTAAGGGAAAGTACATTTTATGTTTCTCAGATTTAGTGACTGGCACTTTAGTGAAGTTCATACTATATGGTGTTGAATGGTTTTAAAATAGACATTTTGGTTGGACTAAATGAAACAAGTGAGGTCAAAATATGCATTAATTCTGACAATGGTACCAAGTGCTGAGAATTTTGCATGCTGGAATGTTCAAAAACTACAATTGTTTTATGCGGATTATGTGCAATTAACAACATGTTAATATATATATAGGGTCATTGACAAGGGTGTATGACCCTTATAGGGTTTCAAATAGTTTCCGTGAAGCTCAAGGTCAATTAATTAAAATAATGGTATATCTTAGATGTGCAGTGTCTATGAACGTGAGTTATCCAATGGTGTAACTTCAGTATCGTTAAATAAGGTGTATTACAGTGTAAATTCCGAAGAAAACTAGCAAACACAAATTTCCAACTGGGAGGAGATAAGGTAGTGTAACTCTGAGTAAATTACAAGAAATGTTACTTTACAAGTGTAAAGCAGTGCCTTTTGAGATTCTAAATGGTCATAATATATTTTTAAGTATTTAGGATCAATTTGCACCGCTTGGGTTCTAATTCATGAAACATAACTTGGTTCACAGAAGTAGGGAACTATGCCGTTTTGCCCACTGGCTCCACCAGCAGAAGTGCTTGCCTGTGTTCAGCTCAGTTATCCAAGTGTCGTGGGTCTGAGCCTGGGTCACATCACCACGTGATCTTGACTGAGGTTGCTCCAACATCTGTACAGAATCTTTTTTTTTTAATGGAATACTAGCAAGTTTTAATACTAATCAAATCTTATGATGTTTATCACGGTTTCTGAGAGCACTACATGCCTGTAGTATCTGGAGTTTTTCCAATAGAACAAAAAACACAAGGGCTTGACATTTTAGTGCATTTCATAATTTAATAGTTACACCGCACATGGATTTAAAATCAGATTATTTTAATTTAAAAAAATCAAGGTTTACAAACTGATAATACTGTATCTAAAAATGTCATGTGTATGTAGCAGGAAATTCTCTTTTCAAGGACATCATGTTGATTAGCTAAACTCATCTGCAATGGTTCTCCTTGACAGTTTGCTGTTGGTATAGTTATATTAACAGAGACTAACCTAAAACCTTGCATTTTCCAAATGTGAAATCAACATTTGTTGAAAGGTTGGATAGTTTCCCAGTTTCAATATCAAACCTCCCATGCATTATAAACCTCATCATGTTTGAAGGTTTTATGAATGTACCAACGTACTAAGACATTTCTTTTGTGGTTTGTATTGTCACACTGAGTGCCATTCTGCAGTACAGCTCACCACCAGTTGCACTGCTAGTAATTGATTGTGGTAATTATGCAGCTGGGAATGTCACATTTATAAACCCTAAACATATACTAGTCACAGGCCATAGAGAAACAGATGGGAGCTGATATTCAAGTATTATTTTTCAATAGTTTTGATATAGGCTATAATTCTTAATGTTCATTTCAAATGCAAATCACACACTTCCATCACAAGATCACAAAAATAATTTTAATGTATTTAGAATAACATTCTGAAAATAATTTCATACTCTTAACAAAAATGTGGGTGGAAAATGTTAGGTACTGAAATAATTTTATCTAGTCTTACCATAAGTTGAATTTTACAGTACGTCAAATGCAAACTAGAGTACCGTTAAAATTTTCTGCTCTATTCCATTTTTTTCCCCCATTTTCTGTACATTTCTAACCCATACTGCTTGGTGCCAAGAGATCAGGATTTTTAGAAACCTCTACTGTAACCACTGTGCACACTGGAGCAATGAAATCTACTGTGTATAAGAATGGGGCCACAGGTAACATTGCCACATACAGTACAAAGAGTGCTCTTCTGAGGGAGCTGCAGGGCACTAAAACCTACTGCAGGTAAGCTTATCACCCCCTCTAGTGGAAAAATGTTATGCTTGTGCATGCTGATTTGTATTGTCATTATGAGTCTTTTGGAGTATTTTTTTTCACTGTCACATTTATAGGACAACATAATTTCAGGACTCCACAATATAGGTTTTATAACGGATTTGTCGACAAATGCCAACTTCGCCCTATCCTCCGATTTCTTCCTTCAACACACTAAAAAACGTGCTCAGGCCATTCAAACAAATCTTTTTCAAAAAGCATTGAATGAACTCCCTTCCCCCACTACAGAAATAACTGACTGGGGGATTCATACAGTTCTCTTCTAACACAAGTATAGGTGAGATAGCATTGATCTCTTGCAGAATTCTTTGTCTACATGTTTAAGTTTAAAAACTGGACAATAACATAGTGAACAATACAATTCTGAAGTGTTCTACCATTGTAGTGAAATTGTGAGGCACTCTTATTAGAGGAGGAACAACTGTCCAGACTAATGTCTTGTGGCTGCCTTTAGGAGTAATGCTGTCATTTTCTCAATGAGAACACACAACCCAGAACACAAAAACAAGGTTTTCTTATCTCACCTCAAAAAAGAAAATCTACAGTTACTGCAAGAATTTAAGACTGACTGTGGAATTTAGACTTTCTAAAGTGAAAGCCATGCACCTTAAAGAGAACAAATGTTAACCAGGATGGGAATGCACTAATTCTGATAACAATGACCGGTTATGTTGCAGAGCCAGATCTTTATTAGTGCCTTTGTATTCTGCCTTGATTTAAACCACAATACGACACTGAGCTTTTTTACTATATCCGCAATCGTACGGTGAAAAGTGATCATTCTAATGGAGAAAAGCCCATTTTTTCTCTCCCAGCCCAACTGTCCAGCAATTTAGGATTTGTAAATAAGTTCCTAAAGTAATAACCCTAATACATCACTGTCACGGTCAGGTCGCCCAGAGTGAGAAAGGAATTTCACAGCTGGACGTACGTTCTTCCAGCACATTCTATAATTCTATATTCTACAGCACCCGCAGGTGGTCATTGTCTACAGAATCCCAACTTACTTATTGTCTTACAAAATTCGACACCATGTGCAGTTGTGCCAAACAGCACTCCTCATAAATAAACCTTTATTTATATAGTCACCTTTGTCATAGTTTTTTTTATACAACCTTCAGCATCTTCTGAGGACAATAAAAATGGATGACCCTTCACTTTAAAATAGCCCACATGATAAATATCATCCTGATGTATTCAAGTACTAGCATTTTAAAAAAATAGCGGGAAAAAAAACAAAACAAAGAATGGGGAAATCTTGCTGAAATCCCACAGGTACTGCCGTCAGGAACTGTAATGAAAAACAGTGCCCAGCACAGTTCCACTGGGGCCGAGCCAGGAAGAGCTTGTGAGCCCCCACCTTACTAACTAACCCTACATCTGATACACGAAATGCGGGCGCCCGTTGTCCTCCAGGCGGCGGGTGAGAATCTCGCATCCCGTCTCCGTCACCAGCAGGGTGTGCTCAAACTGGGCTGAGCGCTTCCCGTCCCGGGTCACCGCTGTCCAGCCGTCCGGCCACGTCTCATCCTGCCACCCTCCTGTGTGCGCACAGGAGACAACGGGGAGACGCAGAGCGAAGTTAGAAGGCGGGTGTGGGTCTGTATTTCCCAGACCGCTGATTGCCGTCAGAACTACCATTCATCCGCCCATTCATTTTCTAAACTCATTACCCAATACAGCGTCACAGGGGAGCCGGACCAAGGCTGTCCATCTCGGGGCAGACGGATACACACGCACGAACATTCACACACCAGAACCATTTTTTTCCCCCCAGAATCCAATTAGCCTACTTGCATGGTTTTGGACTCTGGAAGGAAATCCACACATACATGGGGAGAATATACAAACTCCATGCAGGTCCGGTATTGAACCAAGAGCCCCGGCGCTGCGTGGTGGCAATACTAAATACAGCACCACCATGTTGCCCCACTGTCACTGTCATTCATTATGTCACACCACATAAAAAGACTTTGAAACTGATGTACACAAACTGTTCAAGCAAGCGTTAATAATGGGCAGCACTTAGAAATAGCAACTGAAACTGGGGTCTCCAGCAATGACCCTGACCAGCCACAGCTCTTCCTGGTTTTAAGTCCAAACAAGCTCTCAATTACTTCACTTTAACCAATCAGTGACTTCATTTGTCAAGGTTTATGTGGTTTGAAGTGGCCTATAAAACTGAGGAAAAATCTGTCATCTTTCCAAATAGCACTTTTTTTCCAGGATACATTTGCCAGTCAGGATCAGGATTTTGTTTTTCTTACCTTCACAAATCATGGGCTCAATGGTGAATACGTGGCCTGGCTTCATGACTCCAACTGCTTTGTTTTCTTAACATAAACAAGAGGAACTGAGATTTTACAAGTGCAGTTTAAACATTAACAGGAAAAGACATTTGTGGACTGAAGATACCGCCCAGGATGTTACCACTGAACATTACGATCTCAGAAAACCATGAAACAAGGCAACATAAACTATAATCTATATTGGGTCTCCAGGGGCTATACATAAAAGTCAAAGTTAACAATACTGTTTTCATTCCTAAGAAAAAAAAATCTAATTCAAACAAGGTGCAAAGTTTACATTTAAATGCCAAGATTTTAAAAGAAAGCTGCAGGTGGTTTTGTTTGTGAATTATTTCAGGGTCTTAAATACCTTGGTCGTCAAGCTACTCACTGGCATAATGTGGCACATTGGGAGCAGTGTGGAAGAGCTTATGGATGCCATGTCCACAGTAGCTTCGTACTACGGAAAACCCGTTAGCTTGCGCATGTTTCTGGATGATGTTCCCCAGCTCTCGATACCGCACGCCTGGCTTCACTGTCGAAACAGTCAAGACCAAAGTGGTGAACCAGCTGTGAGGAGATCTCAGTATCCACTTTGTATAGGAGCATAAAAAAAAGATTAACATTCAAGTTCAACATTCCTGTTTGTTCAACATTCTACAGTGGGGAAAAAACACGTGCTGAACAGATAAACCCATGGACGAGAAGTCTTTCTGACTGTTAAATATGAACATACTGTTCTAATCACCTTTTACTGTACTCACTGTTATTGATCCGGGTATAGACAATTCTAATTTCAATTTTATTTTCAACACGTTCATTTGGGAGTTAAAATCCTTAACTTTAAATGCCAGAAAACAGCACATTTTCATCAAAGTGGAGCGTCATAAGTATTCAGTCTCGGTCTGTAATTAGTGCAAGTGTTTTGTCTTGTCCTGCCTCTGGTGTGTGGTATGAATTTAACTTTACTAACATTATGCTATACTGCTATCCAACAATTCAGATTTTTCAACTACATATTCCATGTTATTTTGGATTTGCAAAGATGCTGCCCACCTAACATCTCACTTTCCAGGATTTTTTCAGTTTTACACATCGGGGGGGCTTCAACATACCTGAATCAATAGCTTGCATAAGGCATTCATAGGTTGTCTGCACCAATTTTTTGGCTCCTTCATCCGCCTCTCCAACAAAGAAGGTTTCATTGAGGTCTCCGTGGTAACCGTTACGATACACAGTTATATCCACTACAAATAGAGGAAAAAAAATAAACAGTTGGACATTAAGACCTGTAGGTTTTTGCACAGCTGCAATCAAAACTAAACAATCTGGATGTTGGTTAACTGCATCATATATGAAATATGCAGTCTTGAAATATGCAGAACCCGGAGGAGTTTTCCCGTTCATTTGTTTCACAACTGGTTAACAGTACTGTTTCAATAAAGCAGGTATCACTGAAATCAAATAATGAGGGTCAAAAATAAAAAATAAAAACAAAAAAAGCCAAAAGATACAGTACCTACTTGGGATACGAAACCTAATGCAACATACCCTTCTCATGCGATATGGAACCATGTTTTCCATCAAAAATACTGTCACCAGTTACTTTAAATATCTTCCCAATTCTGTCATTTCATCACAGTGGCCACTTACAAGCCTTTTTAACTTTTCCCAAGATAGTTCAAGGTCTAAAATACAAGTTAATACAATTTCTGCCAGACTTTCATCATGTGGAGAGTATACTAAAAATGATGAATTTCCAATTGTCAAACCATATATACGGGGCACTTTGTTTCTTTTCATTTTTAAAAGTTAAAACCCAGGTTTTCTCTAAAGACTACAACGCAGACACAAACCATTTAAAATATCTCCTTCTTGCAAAGACCTCCTGTCTGGGATCCCATGGCAGATCACTTCATTGACTGACGTGCAGCAGGACTTGGGGAAGTTGTAATAATTCAGAGGAGATGGATAGCAGTTCCTGGCAGTACAAGCCTAGAACACACAAGCGCTGTGATGAATAACCAGGTGAGCCCCATGGCCGGTAGTAAAGAGGGGAAACGGAAGATCGGCCTTTTAAAATGCAAAGAATTTCCCTACCAGATGGACCGCATGATCTATCTCCTCAGTTGTTACTCCTGGCTTTACCATCAAGGCAGCAATATCCAGCACTTCCCTTGCAAGCTGTGACAACAGACACAGAGACAACGGAATAAAAGGCTGACACACATCCCAAGCAAATTCTGTAAACAGGACGTGCAAGTCAAATTTAAATCCGAACACAGGATTTACAAAATGATCTGAAGGCGGTAGGGCATTCATGTACACTAAAAAAAATTAATCTCAAATTAAAATGAGCAATGCTATCTAACAGCTATATAATATGTTTATTCCTTTTAGGGACACCTATTATATTTTATTTGCTGCACTCAAAGTGTAATATTTATGAAAATCAGGAATTGACCCTCAGTACAGTTTTTGTTCCCGGTTGAACTCCACATGGTTAAATATAAAACATTTACATTTTACTGAAGGTCTGCTACACCTTATCCAGGATAAATGTATTTTTGAATATCAAAGCACATAAAATACAGAAAATTGCGGACAACCAGAAGTAAAAGGTACCTAAATTGAAGACCATTTTGTTTAGCTACTGTATATTAGATTGCTTTGCAAGATGTTCTGCTACTTTTTTGTGCAACTAGTACTTTTTCTTATTCTGAATGTGTTTGCCAGACACAGTGGCATGTGTTCATTTGCTTTTGACAGACGGATCACAAATACAAACCTTACACACAATTCTCATTCCTTCTATATCTTCTGGAGAAAGGATCTTAATTTGAGAGGTTCCCTTTAAGGCCTGTTCTGACTCAGACATTCCTAAAATGAAAGTATATATATATAAATTCCACATTACAGCATTAATACTCTGAGTAAATGGATGACTCTGGCACAAGAGTGGGCTAACTCTCACAGTTTAAACAAGTAAACTTTTTAAAAAATGATTTAATACCTTCAATGTTCCTCTACACAGGGACTTGCCTGTTCCCCACCACTACAGAGAAGACTGAAATGCTAATGAAGTCTACTCGGCTACAGCAGTAAACAAAAGCTGAAGAAAAGCAAACATGCAAGCCTAAAATAAACCACATGCTTTTTGGAACATGTAAGAGTTAGCTTCCTCTTAAAGGGAAAACAATTAAAAACAAACATCCATTGCATGGTAACCACACTTGTCTGTCCAACAAAAATGAGAATCCCCAAGTGAAATGGCCGTAAATCTTGTCTCTTGTTTGAGTTTTATGATTAGTGATGGAAACGTACCTGCTAGGAGACCCACCTCTGCTGCTGTAGCAGTAAACAAGTCAAGAAAAGAGCTTTATAAATAATCAGCACATGCAGTAGGAGGTGGGGGGGGTCTCTATTCTCTACTCCTCCCCAAAGACCACCATCACCTTTCCAGTTCCTGTTAGCTCATTTTAAATGAAAAGACCCTAATCAATCTTAAAAAAAGAACCAGATTTTGGCTGCACATCTGTACAATACAGTACAAAGCCGTCTATAACATTTTTTTCCCTACGTCATCTACCAGCTTTCAACTACGTGAAAGAAATGAATACATCTCTCGTATACAAAATATAATTATGTCCTTTAACTGATATACAGTATACACAAAGCACTCGCATTGCTGCTCCTTTCTGTGTACTCGTGATTTTTACGTTATGTCGAAGAGATTTAAACTTTGTTTTTTTCCAGCTTCCATGAACATAATTTAAAATTTTGAAAGAACACGACTTATATTTGTACTTGATGTGCTGCAGAACAAAATGTGAAAAAAGGAAAGTTCTTTCAAAAGAAAAGATGATTTTTTACAGTTCTAGGATCTAATGTATCCTACACCTGTAAAAACGCTGGTCCCTGCGTATTGTCTTTAATTTTTTTAATTACACTTCAAAAAAACAAAACCGGCAGTACCTACTTTGGACAGGACTGTGTCATTCTCAAAAATGTTGGTATGTTTGTAGGGAGGGAAAAAATAAAAATATGGCATTGTAATTCCATCTCATTATTCCTATAATGGTTCTCACTTCTACAAAATACTGTTTTTGTCAAACCTTAAAGAGGTTGAAATCTTCTGATGTACCCTTTCTGTAAAACCTGAAGATGTAACTTCAAGTGAACAGTCTTCACTCCATCTAATGTAGAAACCAACACATCAAACTACCCCTCACATACAGTATCAAATCATTCCTGAGTGTTAAACTTGAAACTACAAGGAATGCTACTCCAGATAAACTCCCAAAAGCCTAAGAAGCATTAGGGAAGGCAACTGGTATGCAAATATAGGTCAATGGATTATCAAGGGTGTGTATTTCCTTCATCAACTGCTTGAAGCACAAACTATGAACTGGAAGGACAGATTGACTGACAGCACGTTCTCTGTCAGACTACAACTTCAAAACATCTCCACTGTAGTTCAAAATTGTCCAAACACATAAGGGACATATTTTACACTAGTATTTCTATGGCCTGTATCTCCCCTAAGTTCTGCTTTAAGCCTCATAGTTAATGTTTCTATGCAGCAAAACTTGTTTCTGATAAAAAGATGCATCATGTGCTCATTTAACAAAAAAACAATGAGTGATATAGAATGTTCTATCCTTTATCAACCTAGACTCAAATGTCCACTTTATGTTAATAGGCGTTTCATTTCATGATCCAAATTCCAGAAACAGCTTTGCTTCACGTCAACAGAAATACACGAGGCCAAGCATGAGGCTGAGCTGGTGTGTCACTATTCAAGCAGGAATAAATCCCTTTTATCAGGGGATCTCGTCCTCTTTTCTAACTAAAAAGGCTCTACTTCAGAACTTTTAGGACACCCTATATCTAGCATAAAGCAGCCATACTTACGCAGTAATTCTGCTGCTATTAGTGAAAAATCCAAGTTACACACTGTTCAGAAAATGTAGCTATGACTACCCACCCCCAGCAATTTCACGTGCAGCTTTGCTACTAATAAAATGCAACCTTTTGGTATTTCTAAAGTGATGGGTTTCATTGTATTGGTGTTTCCACTGATGGCACTGCTCAGCCATGTAAGAAGAGTACAAGGGTAGAGGAAAAAGCAAAGTGGTCACTTGAGGTACTGGATGTCCCATCCTGGTGGATGTCAGTTCATGACTGCAATGCTCCAGAATAAAATGAGTGCTTAATAATGGTGATCTCTTCTTAAAGAGAGTCTAAGAGCCAAACAAAATGAAAGGGCACAACCCCAGTAACTGCAGTTTAGCGTCTCATACTCAAGTATGTTTGTATTCCTTTTGAAAAGTGCACTTAAGTGGCCATTTTAAAATCAAAGAGTGGCCTTTGTAGTCGGCCTTTCCCAGCTGTGCTTCAGGTGATAAGGATATTAGCAGTTGTACATGGTAAATAAAAAACACAAAACAGTCCAGAGGTTACTACTGCACACAACAGTACACCAACTGGTCATATCTGCCTGCATTAAAATGAAACTTCATAAATTTAACAGCTACCAGTCATTAGCAGAAATAAGTGCAATTATAGCATAGCGCTCTACTGTGACCATTTTTACAGTTGAATTTTAAAAATGTATAAAGAACACAATTCCCAGACAAAAAAACATATTAGAAATGAAGACAGAAATGTATTACCCAATGGATGATCAGCATAATCCGGTCTCTGGATGTAACTTGGCACAAGTCTCATTGGAGTCTGTCCACAGGAAAGAAGAGTCCAGCATAAGATACTGCATACTGTAAATATCCCATCCCAACACAGCACACTACTGTTATATTCACTACAGAATGGTCTTGACAGTGGGAAGTAAAAGGGTTTCTAAAACCTACACAGTAATGTATAAAACCTCCAATTTGCATCACAAAATAGACAAAATGAGACAACCAAATGCTATGTGAGATGAAGAAACGGCCCTATACCATTGTAAACAAGTAGGCTCATGAATACATCTCTTTTAATCTAATAGAAATATTGTTCTCGACATTGAGACAGTTTTACCGACAAATACTACATATTAACTCTGCATGCAGATCATTTCTGCTGTGAAATGTCTGCTGCTCAACCTCTACTTATTCGCTCGTACACAACATTATATTAGTTGTTATAGTGACTATTGAGCAGGAAGGGCAACTTCAAGTCACAATTCTCACAACCTCTCCACAACATGATGAGCATACAGTACTTCCACAAACATCATATTTTTGTGTTTGATTTGGAATTTGTAAAATTTTGTAATACTGTCGATTAATTTATTTTGTTGCCGAGATTTAATAACGAATCTGAGAAATAAAAGCGTCAGCATTCATTATGAAATAATGGGTGCAGACAAACCCTGATTAAAACAATTAAGGAGCTGATATTCTATTACTGTAGTTGACCAGGCAACCATTTAGTCTGACAGAGAATCTTATAATAAAATGGTTGTCTGATCCACATAATGTATCAATTTATTTAATCCCCTTAACACATTTTCAGATTAGTTTTTAGTTAAGAAATTCATTAATTAACTCACCCTTGAGCAATCTGCAAGGCCTAATTATTGAAGACCAAGGCATATTTCCTGTAATGTTCTGGTTCTTAAATTTACACCAGCATGTGGCTGGATGTGTTGGGAGGCTTGTAATTGCATTTAACAACATTTTTAGATGATGTATACTCATTTCTTTAGGTAGTACGCAAGGTTATTACTCAAACCTTTCATACAGACTGCATTTACTTTGGTTGCTTTTTCTTGGATTGGAGCAAACGTGGATTTTCTGCCTTTCCGATGATCAAAATCAGCATCGCAACAGACCTGATGTTGAAAGCGGCCTCCATTGTGCTCTTTCTTTCACAGAGCCGAGAACTTCAAAACTTGGGACACATACATGGCATCAGAGCTCACATTTGATAATGTATAGTGTTAACTGAAAGGCATTGTGTTCTAAAGGCTAAGAACCACTCGTCTATGCCATATAAGACTGTTCTTTGCAAAGTGATGGATGTAGTTTCAAGAGACAGGAAGTGGACAAGTGGACAAATACCTGCGCACTCACTTACCAGGGGGTAGTGGGGCCGGAGTTTGCCTGTGTACCTATAGCCAGGCCAGGGGTCTGTATTGACATCATTCTCTACATTTTTCTTTGTATCATCCTTGGTTTTATCCTCTTCTGCAAATTAAAAATGGACAAGAAAGACAGCCTGGTTCCATTACTCTTATATTTCACAATTTTATGGTTCCCTTCAAATAAGCCAGTTATGTGCTACTGATATGAATTCATAGAGCCTTAATCAGAAATATAGAAAATCTTTATTGTTCAACGGTGATATAGTGAAGACTCTTAAGATTGTTCATACTTTAAAATTTTAAGTAAAACGGTTCCCAAATGAACATGTAATGGAAATATGCCAACCATAATCAAAGTGATGGCTTTTGCCCTGCAGTTTGTATGAAAAACAATGGTATAACGCATAAAGTTACATTTAACAAGACAGGTGTACCAAGTAATGCAATTTTTAAGTACTACACATTTGCTTATTTTACACAAGTGAGTCCCCACATTTCTCTCAAACAAACATGACAAACAATAAAAAGATGGACCGTTTTTAAGCTACGTCACAAAATGTTGCACTATATGACAATACAACATATATGGCTTTAATGCTGACTGATGTGAGCTTAAAGCCAGATAAAAAAAGTACACGAAAGGCTACAATATCTGAAAATTTCTCTAAATATTTTTTGTTCTTTGATACAATTTTAGTTTAATCATTTTAAAAACACCACGTTTCCTTTGATTTAATGATTATTTAACTGCACTGACAAGCAGGGAGAAGACAGTGAAAATAATTCTATAGTAAAAATGGAAAAAAAACAGTTGAGCTATGTTTTAGTCAAGCTAATGATGTAGCAATGGTATTATAGAACTTAAAACAACTACAGGCAGTTATTTTCCTAAAATGTGAAATCACATTTGGCCATTCCAGTTTCTTTTTACCTTTTTTTTAGTGCAAAAAAGCAAAGTATGCAAGAGCACCTCTGAGGTCAGTTGTGCTAAAAAGCCAAATGTTTCAGGGACTTTAATCTTGTGCGTCTTAATAATAATAATTGCTTACACTTATATAGCGCTTTTCTGGACACTCCACTCAAAGCGCTTTACAGGTAATGGGGACTCCCCTCCACCACCACCAATGTGCAGCATCCACCTGGATGATGCGACGGCAGCCATAGTGCGCCAGAACGCTCACCACACATCAGCTATCAGTGGGGAGGAGAGCAGAGTGATGTAGCCAATTCATAGAGGGGGATTATTAGGAGGCCATGATTGGTAAGGGCCAATGGGAAATTTGGCCAGGACGCCGGGGTTACACCCCTACTCTTTTCGAGAAACGCCCTGGGATTTTTAATGACCACAGAGACCTCGGTTTTACGTCTCATCCGGACGACGGTGTCTGTTTTATGTCTTTCATACAAGGTCCCAGCCTTTACAAGCCTTTATGTAATACAATGGTTCATTAAGATTAAAGTAACCTATGTAAGAGTTAATAATATTTAAAAGTAACTTACTTGCTTTTTTGTGCAGCAGCTTGTGGGTGGCCCAACTTCCTTTAAAACACTCCTGGAAGAAAAAATGATTGCAGTTAAATTTGTTTTGCTGAAGTCTGAAGACATGAGCCCTTACAGTGGAAAAGATCCCATCCCATCAAATGACTTTTAACCTTCACACTTAGATTACTCACTGCATAAAGCAATACTACCTGACAAACCTGAGTATCCCTATGATATTAAATTCAATACAGACTCATCTGATATTAGGTTCAGCATTCCTGAAGATTCAACTCATTACCAAAATACTGTTACTGTGCTCAAAGGTATGTGTGTTATTGCTCTCATTCACTGGTAGGATAATTTCTCATTCAGATATTACTGTGCCACACAATGTTTTTCAAATGCTGTTATTAGTTTACTCTTCCTACTAAAATGCAATGTTATCATTACAATTTAATTGGGATGACTTTTTGAGTTGTTTATCTTTCTTGCTGTTACTAAGGTGTAAATCTTAAAATGTAATCAAAACTGTAAAAAAAACATGTTCATCACCCATTCCACTCCTCACTCAAATCTTTCCGCAAAGTTATCTTTGAGGCCACACTTTCTGGCACATTTGAGTTTGAAACCAGATGGGATTCTTCTTGATAAAAGAAGGCCAAAACCATATACAAAAGGGGCTTCCAGCCATGGTCCTAGACAGCTTCAATCCAGTAAGTTTTATGGGTCACATAAATTGCCCATTTCTCGCTCAAGGAAACTGTTGTCCTTGAGTGCTGAAGATATTTCTTCCTAATTATCTGTAAATTCTCTCATTTAAGATATCACCTGCAACTGATCACAAAATGAATTTTCCAAGCCTTTACAAAATGGTGATTTACCTATAAAACCTGTTGGACTGGGCCTTTTCAGGGGCAGGAGAGGAGATTATGGAGATAAAATGAGGAAGAAAAGTATTTCAAAACATTTTAGGGCTAAAAGTAAAGTATTCACAGAGCTAAAAGATTGATCCAATATCTCTACTCTTAACCAAAGCTTTCCAATTCTTCTTAGAAGTGAAAGACAACCCCACCCAATTTGCAAGAAATGCAAATATTGCCTGTTAAATATCAGAAGGAAACTTAATAAAACACATTTCTTGATTTATAAAGTAGGAATTCTTTCTTATTTACGCTAGTGATTACACGACATATACTACTCATTTGATTAAGTAATTATTGTGACACAATCCCATCTATTTTTGAAAAAGCTACTGCACCACAGTCAAACATTGCTAGATAAAAATAACCTAAGCTGGTGTCACTCCCCTATAGATGGCAACTTCCCTAGGAGAGTTCTGCAGAATAATGTACAGCCTCAGCTGAATCTTATTTTCAACAGCTGCTATCTCTAACTACATGAGAAGAAAGTAGACACTTGCTGTAAATCATTAAAGTTTGTACAAGCTCTCATAGGACCCTCAGACAGATTCCCCCAATGTTTCTTTTTCAACTTTTCATTAGGTATACTAGTGCAGTTACCAATAACCTCAGGAATAAAATGACTTATAAAATAAATTCAAACAATATTCCTGCAGATTAAAATGAGGATGAAATTATTTTCTTGGGTTAATTTAGGCAACAGTGCCTTTTGATCCTACTGAAAATGGCATAATCCTGAAATGCTACTTGACAAAACTATTCTTTAGCTTTCCCCCAAAGACGTCTTTGATGACACAAGTACTGTAGACTGATAGCTTACTTAAGCCATTTGACAGATGAAATTAACCTCTACCCTTAAACCATAGTGCCAGCTATTTACAACAATCATATAACTGCGTCAAAACTGTGACTATTAACATAAATAACTGTTAACCGTACTTGTAAGGTAGCTTTGCAGTACAAACCTAAGAAGCCTCATTCACTAAATGCTCTTTAAAGGTAAGGTCCAAGGATAACTACTATTAAACACCGTATTCATCAACCATGGTAAGATAAGTCTTAAAGTATAAAATGCATGTTAATGCATGGTATAAAAATGGTAGGAAAAAAAGATGCAAGATGATACTGTATATGGAAAGATAGCAGTAGTGAGGATAGAGTTGGCCTGTTCTCCCCATGTTCACGTGGGTTTCCTCCTGCTTTCTTCCCACAGTCCAAAAACATACTGGTACTTTAACTGGTTTCTGGGAAAACTGGCCCTGGTATGAGTGTGTGCGTGTCTGTATCTCCTCCGCCAAGGACTGGTGTGTAGTGCAGGGTGTACCCTGTCTTGTGCCAGTTGCTTGAGGGGATAGGCTCTGGCTCCCCCACGACCCTGAATTGGAAGAAGCTGTTAGAAAATGTATGGATGGAGGTCTTATCTGCACACTTTTAACATCCCTTGGCTTAAACTCTACACTTTAACGATATATCCCATAGTTAAAATACAGTTAAAAGGCGTTGCCCTTTTATTGGCCCACCCATTTAGAAGAAGATTCTGCAACTGCAAGAACATGGGTTTAAAACTGGTTACTGGTTATTTAAAAAAAAACTAAACACACCATATTCGATATTGTGTTAAGTTTGTATCCATTACAGTTGTTACTTGTTTAAAGAATTTTTACAAAGTTAAAAAACTAGACTGAATATTCAAAGAACTAAGGTATCAAGTCATCAAGCATCCACTAAATGCATCATTACAAATTAGCAGACAGATATTCCCAAATTACCTTACCAAGATAGAAATTCTGTGTCATGTAGCAGGGGAAAAGGTTGGCCTCCACTTTAAAGAATCTCCATCACATTTTCCAACTACAGCCTTTCCACTTTGGAAAAGGACAACATTAGGTTTTCAAAATGGAGACAAATAATAACAAAAGGGAAAATTGTTTTCTTAAATCAAGGGGATCATTACTCAGACTAAAACACATGATTTGGCATTCAGTGTTTTACAGATATGCAAGAATAACCTCATCTGGAACATTTCCTAGGCACTCAATTTTATCATGTAATATGAGCAACTTCAATGAGCAGATTTCTATACCAGACATTTAAATCTCAAGCTTTTCAGTTTTACTTTGTTTAAATTCTGTCTTAATCCTTTGTAGTCTGCATTTCTGAAAGTATAAACCTTTGTTTGGACTCAATTTACTCAATTAAAAATGTACATCAAAGCACACCATGTTACGATTACAGTTCCCTAATGGTTCTCTCATATCTGTTTGCTTCACTCTGTTTTAATTGTTTGAAAAAGACTTGATCAATACAGGCATCCATTCTTCAAGGTGCTCAGAGACAAACTGAGTAAGAAAGCAGCCGTTATCCATGTCAACCATTTCAGTTTCAGCTGCTGTATCCCTGATGGTTGCTCCCAGTTTGTGCTAATGAAAATTAAAATGTCTGATTATAAGCACGTCTCTCTCGACACATACATTCCTGAATTTACTATTGCCACTGCATGGTTGCTGATATCTGAATGTGGTTGTCCAATTAATGTTTTCTAGTTTAATGATTATATACTCTGAGACCTCGGATGCACTTACAGTTAACTGCCAAAATAAAGGAAACACTTGAGTAAATGATGGATACAAGATATTGTGAAAGCAGGTGCTCCCACACAGGGCTGGTTCCTGAGTTAATTAAGCAATTAACATCTCATCGTGCTCAGGATCATGTATAAAAATGCTGGACAGGCTCAGCTGCCCATTACTTTGGCTACCATGGCTTGAAGAAGAGATCCAAGTGACTTTGAGAGAGGGGTGAAGAGTTGGGGCATGTTTGCCAGGGGTTTCAGTGATGAAGACTACTCAACTTGCTGATGTTTCATGAGGAACAGTGGCTAAGGTGATGTTGGCCTGGAAGCCTGAGGGAAGGCCATCATCAACTGTGGGCAAAAGCACATACTCCTTGACTATGATGCCAGTGCAAGGCAAAACAGAAGAGCAACTATGAATCACCTGACTGCAGCAATGGCAGTTTCACCATGTACGGTCCATCGAGAACTTCACAAAGAGAAATATTGTGGTCAGGATGAATGCACGTTTTTACAAACGCTGACTCCTAAAAATGCACGTTTGGGAGTTAAGTGGTGCAAAGAACATGGGCAATGGTCAGTTAAAAAAAGACATATGGTCAGATAAGTCATTCTTACCCTTTTCTCAACAAGTGGACAAGTACATGTGCAGTGCACGCCAAAAGAAGTCTACAGGTTCGAGTGCTCATTTCCCCAATGTGAAGGGTTCTGGCCCTATTATGGTGTTGGGATGCATTTAGCTGGCATGGTTTAGGTCCACTCAACACCTTAGAGGGCAACGTAAATGCCAATAAATACAAAGCCATTCTGAGGGATCCCATTCATCCTATGGTAAAGCATTTCTATCCTGATCGAGGATAGTGGAATCCTCCACAGTGACCACACCCCCATCTCCAGGGCAGGAGGGCCCACTCAATGGTTTGATGAGCATGAAAATGATATAAACCATATGCCATGGCCATTCCAGTCACAAGATCTCAAAAGAGTTGAACACTCTTGTGGGAGTTTCTGGAGTGGTGCCTAAGACAGCGTTTTCTACCACCATCAACAAAACACCAAATTTATTGTGGAAGAATGGTGTATCACCGCTCCAGCAGAGTCCTGGACACTCATAGAATCAATGCCAGGGCAACCTGATGCTGTTATGAAGGTTCACAGTGGCACCTACGTTGCTGTTTGCTTTATTTTGGCAGTTAACTATAGGTCACGTTCCAGTGCCTGAATGCTCCTTTTGATGGACAGTAAAATACGCTTCACTCATCTTTCCCAGTTGTCCAGAGGGCTGTTCGCCCATTAAAGCTAGATTCTTCACCAACATTTTCATTCTTCCACTAATTTTATTTTTAAAACAATTTTAATAGATGCCACTGCAACAGCTGATCCTATTCAAATGAGCGTGCTCAATGATATTCTGGGTCAAAATCAGTTATTCCTCTACATATTTCATGCCTTTCCCCCAGGTGTTACCTGAAGCCATGAAGCTTTTAAATCTGCTGTTGCAGAAGTTACTCCGAGCATCTTAATTGAAACACTTTTTTTCTTTAGTTTGAATTTTTTTTTTTCAGTCTGTAATGTCAGGTTTCACAGTAGGATTTAGAGACTTAATCACTGGTATGAACGCTAGTTTCCCCCCCAACATCATTATAGCTGTATTAACGTGTTAAATCCTCAAATCTAGCAAGCTTTTCGGACAAGCTAAGCCTACCCACCGATTTAAACACCTGAGCTAAATTTCGCAAAGATGTGACTTTTTTGCGAAATTCAGTTCACAATAGATTTAACTAAAATTCATATTGGACCTTTTGTGATTTTGTTTCCATAAAAAATGAACGTGAAAACTAAGTGACAACCCACGTTTCAATAGCAGTCACTCAGTCGATGGACAAGAGATAAAAGTACCATTTTCTACTTCCATGTCTTTTAAATGAAGACTTTCACCAGCAGCTTTCAATACAAACTCCCCTGCAGTCGCAGTTCAATGTTAATGTCAAATACGATCAAATAAATGACATGCAACTACATGGTAGCAACCTGGCACATAGAATAAAATGAGGAATAAAAATGAATGAAACCCGCGATGGTAAATGCGACTATCGAAGACCGCTCGCACTCAGAACGAATTCCAGCTCCTGTGACACCCATGCAGCAGACCCATTCAAAAGAGGTGCAGACATTTTCAAACGATTGCCCAATCGAAAACACCCGAGCCTCAGTTCATCACCACGCAAAAGTTTTTACACGCACAGCACTCAGGCCTCGGGCAGCCCACGAGCAAATGGTTAAATTACGGCGAACTGATACTTCAGGGTAGCTTTGTGACTCGGTTGCAAAAGCAATCGCAAAATGGAAGAAAAAAAAACTATGTTAAAAAAGCATACCTATTATTAAGCAGGAATAGAAGAGGGTATTTTATAAAACAGCCCCAGGGATCACAACTGGGTACATTCAACCTCAGAAAACCCAAGTAGTGTGAGCGCGCAATACTACTGGGCTCTCAATTGAGTCCAGCCGGTATATACAGCAAAGGAAGCTGGCGAGATCCCCCTTACCTGCGAACAGAAATAAGACCCCTGGATTCCCAGTTTGATGCAGGTTGGGCATTGCAGTTTGGCCTCGCTATTACAGCCTTCCGTCTCACATTCTCTGGTTTCATGGGCCGCCATGCTGACACTCCAGTTGCGAATGGAGAGGAGGGGCTGAGAGAGAGTCACTGAGGACCTCGAGTTGGGAGGAGCAGGGAGGCGCACGGCCACCTACAACACTGCCTGACTTTCCTAAGAGCAGGGCTGTTTTTCTTTAGCTTTAATTCATCATTTACAGTGGGGGTTTTCATAATTGCAGAAGAGGGAAATGTCAGAAATTAGAAAAAGACAAAAACCAAATCAATGTGTCGGTTGTTCTCAGCGGCGCCAGCGTCAACCTTGCCGGCCCAATCTCCGCTTTCATCTAGAAACTTTTGATGCATGGTTAATGATTGTTTTCTGTGTAGCGCCTTTTGATCCATCAAAGAATGTCTGAAACCTTCTTCAAAACGATGTAGCAAGAATTCTAAATCATTAAAGCAGCATGTATTTAAAGTGTTACCAAATATATACATATATATCAAAATAGTGATAGTCTTAAAGCGGAGAGAAAACATCTGCAGAATACAAACATTCCCATTTTGTTAACTAAATGTATGATATCAATGAGGTATGTATTTTAAATACTGTTTTAATTTTGGACAGGAATTTATCTAGCTGTAGACTGGAAAAGGCTGATGGAGATACAATATATAATAACTGGTTTAATTAAATGTAATACTTAGCAATGTTATTTTGTTTTCAAAAGCAGGCACTTCTTGCTTGCATGATTTCATGGACTAACTGTATGGAGGATGGCAATTGTAGGGAACAAGTAATCAAAATGTTATTGAAGCTGATATCCTGCCTTTAATTAAGAAACTGCTGGATGTGATTTTTGGATTTATTAACTACTAACTACAAAATGGGCTAGATAAGCCAAATAACCTCCTCTCGTTTATAACCTTTCATATGATGTTATGATTTTGGGATTATTGTTTTGGGTGGTCATCTTGCTAGCCTTCAGGATATACTGTGTATATATAGCAATCAATGTACAGTAAGTAATATACAACTATGCATTCAGTTCTAGATGCTAATAAAATGGAAATTTATCAGGTTATTTGTATACTTTACTTCCATTACTGGAGTTAATAAACTGTCCCAATTGTAAAGGATGATAGAATGTTTTATTGAAAATTGTCATAAAGAGAATTGCTCCTTTTTGTCATTGATCTTTCTTTTTTGCCATGCAACATAAAAAATAGTAACAAGCAGATGTTCCTATAGAGTCAACTTCATCAATATTTTGGCTTTATTACTTTGCTTTTTAACTCTGTATAATAAAAACTGATACATTTGTTTTTCTCTGCAGACTAATGATACATCCTCCATGCACTATTGAGCTATCATTTGTGGTTAGGGAAAGTTTTGAAGATCAAACTAAGAAAGTGTTGTTATAAATATGCCACATGGGAATTTGTTCATAGGCATAGACACAGTTTAGATGTAGTCAAAACCCTTAGTTAGCACTGTCTGGGGCCTGTTACTGTTACAATTGCAGTAGAGTGGATAAGATACACTTAGTTTAATGTCATCACAATGTATTTGTAGTATCAGTATCAGTCTAGGTCTGTATTCTCTCTTTCATTAATTGGTATTTCTAATGGCAAGGATAAGTTTGTAAACTTTAGCAAATAATGATGTTGTTCAAACCTTTGTCATCATCTTAATACACTGTTATTTAACGTGCAGCATCTCAAGGTCTGAAATGAGCTCAGTGGCTTCCTCTCTCTTTTTAACCATTGTTCTTTGGTTTTTGTAAATCTTGGCAGAGTTAAGTATTGACAGAGAACATAAATAGTTAAGAAAGGTTAGGAGTTAGAGGAGGCCAAAAGTTCAGCTAAGTAACCTGAAGATCTCATTGTATGAAGTCGAGTTATCAGCTTTGACAACACAGCTGTGTAGTTTGTTCCACCTTCTTACAACATTATGTTTAAAAAAGGTGCCACCTGACCTCACTTTTGTCCTTCGGTTATTTCTCTGTTGGTTATGATTAAGTCCAGCAACTCGGATCCCAATGACTGCTCACAAGGGATAAATAGGAAGACTTCTCTAACCCACACACCTTTTAACATAACACAGACACCTCTGACCAGAACCAGAGGTTTATGGGAGGAGAGGGGCATCTCTTACAGACTGCACCACATGCCTGCAAGTGCCCAAGGGAGGCAGTAGAGTCTCAGCCAGCTAATAACACTATACCCTCAGCAATGCTCAACCAGTCGTGTGCTGCTGCTTGGGGAATCTCAGTCACAGGTGGCTCATAAGATGAGATAACTTGCTCTCCATGAGACACACAGGTGGGGAGAGAGAAGTTTGGGGTCAGAGTACAGGGTCAGCCATTTATACAGCACCCCTGGAGCAGTTGGGGTTAAGGGCCTTGCTCAGGGGCCAAATGGGGGAGGATTCCCACTGCCAGCCACAGGATTTGAACCAGTAACCTGTCAGCCACAGGTGCAGATCCTTAGCCACAGTGCCACTACTCTGTCCTTAACCGTAGAACTTAACCTTCAAAGCTATTGGCTGTCCTGTAGAATCCTATCTCCGTACACTGTGATACTGTACCATGATTCTCAAATCTAGTTCTAAATGTCATCTCCTTAACTTTATATGCAATATTGGTCCTTTGTAGTGTCTTTGTCAATGACAAGTTGAATGTTAGGAAAATTCACTTAGCTATCTGTTATGTTCATATATTCTTTTATAGGACTATATCTGGGTATGACAACATTCTTTCTTTTTTTTAAAGAAGGTTCATGTTAAATTTAAGTTGCCAACACAAACTGTTCTTGTGCTTGGTGGAGTTATGTTTCATTTGGCAATTGACTTGTTTTACTAAAATTTGTTTTATATATTTAAAAAAAATGTCTTTCATCCATTTTTTTATCTCTTCTTCCAATTCAGGGTCACAGGGAAGCTGGAGCCAGATGGACACCAGTCCATCACAGGACACACAGACACAAGCACATGTACCAGGGCCAGTTTTTTTACGGAAGCCAATTAGCTTACCAGTATGTTTTTTGTACTGTTGGAGGAAACCAGAGCACCCAGAGGAAACCCACATGAACACGGGGAGAACATCTCAGTGGGTGCTGCACATTGGTGGTGGTGGAGGGGAGGCCCCATTATCTGTAAAGTGCTTTGAGTAGGATGTCCAGAAAAGCGCTATATAAGTGTAAGGAATCTTCATTACTATTAACATATTGTATAACAACCCAGGCAAGGAATTGAAATCAGGGTCCCAGTGATACAAGGCAGAAATGCTAACCACTGAGCCACTGTGCTCCCCAAAGTTTATACAGAATCAATAGCAACTGTCACTGGAATTCATACCTGGCCAGTGGGTTGTTATGTTTGGATAGTAGCAATTAACAAGCCCTGGTGTTCATTATTTGCTAGAAATATCACATGGCAAAGATCTGGTGGTACTATCACATTAGCTGACTGATAAGTATGTCAGGTTTGGTCTCTGAAAAAGAAGCAATTCTAGCTAACAATAGTGCATCAATGGTATGTGCATTGTGGTAAATTATAAATGTCCCAAGAATCACATGTATATGTTTAAACCCTGCGTGTTTGTTTTATTTTTTTTAACTATTTTTTAAAACGTCAAGCAGAGGACAGTGAACTAGAAAAAACTTTATCCGTATCGCCCACGTTCCAGCGAAACTACAGACCCCACAACCCCCCTCGTCCCGTTGACAGAGGAGCATGCGCAACAGCGATTGGCAACTCGGTTGCGTCACGTTGGACGGCTGAAGCCAATCGGCTTTTATGTTCCCACCAGAAGCCTGTGAATCAGATTGATATAAGATGGCGACCGCGGAACCGGTGAGTGAGTGTATTGCTCTGAAACATTTGTTTTAGTTGACCGAGTTCTCAGGGCGTTAGTTCACATTTTTGTACTGGTTCGGTGAGAGGGTTTCGCACAGGTTTAGTAGCGGGGTCGTTGGCGAGCCTGTGGGTCGGTTTTCGATGAGATAATGCCGCGAGTATTTGCGGGCAATGTGTGTATGTATTTACGTGCATGTAGGGTGAGCTTGAGCCATGAGCACTCAGCGGTTGTAGGAGGAGACAGCGGCAGCAACATGAGATGCGTGTGAGTCACAGCAGATCAGGGATCACCCGTGGAGTGTAGTCGGGGCCTGCTCGTCCACAGGCATCGCACGTCGCCTGTCAAGTGCATCGCATTTCCTCAAAACACGGGGAAAAAAGAAAACACGGGACATGTAATATGTCCGTGGCGCTGTACAGCTGACAGTTTGAAACTGGAAATAACCCTACACACACACGCACAGCATACTCTTGGGCTCCGATTCCCTCCGATGACTAGTGCAGGGCATCTTGAACTTTCACTCGGCTCTGACGGTACTTGAGAGATGCTTTTGGCTTGGAGACTAACTCCCCGTGTTTGCTGAACCGCCCGATGTTGACGTTTGACGTTGACAGTTTTATGTGCCTCATTACCGTTACCGTAACATTACTGTTGGGTGTCAAACGCCTTTCCATTCATCTCGTTGTGCGCTCTTTAACTTGTCTGATTTAGATACCTTCGTGTCGAGGTAATTGCGGGCAAATTGGGTATTGAACCCTCGAGGGATTAAGGTGGTTAGTTGTATGCGGTAAGGTTCCCCCCCACCGTTACTAGTAAAGCAGTTAACTGATCATAAGACCTGTAGCTCATTTGTTTTGCCCGAAAGAGTGCATAACAGATGTTTTGATTTAAAGAGTGACTGTTGGGTCCGTTGTAATTCACCAGTTTTCCAGCCAAAGCAAACAGGTTCGCCTGGCTTGTTTGATCCCTTCTGCTGCTCTTGAAACTGCAGATGCTGCAACTCGCCAGCCTGTTATTGTTTTGCGTTCAGATGCGAAGAAATCCCTCAGCCCCGGGCTCCTGTAGCTGGAATGTGAATGGATGATACATTTTCCATGTGTTTTCCTCCAACTGTACATTACGGAGAATGCTCCTGTCGTGTTTTGTCCAAAAAACAAAACCCAGGCGTTCCTTGAGCAGTGACGTTTTGGGTGCCAAAGGAATTTTGTAACCTTTGGAATTGAATAAGGATTTAACTCCCGTTTCTTATTGGTTTGAACCATTCACTTTTTTCCCCTTTTTTTTTTACTTTGTATAGATTTAAGCCACACGTTTAAGGTATTCAGCAGCTGTTTTTGGTATGAGCACCTCCTGCATGTGAAGTCAATGACGGATCGTATAGGTTCCCAGTGCAAAGGGGTAGCTTATGACTTCACCTTTTTTATATGTTTAGACTTGGATTAATTAGCTTGGCACTGAAAATAATAAGGAAGTGCACTGTGTCATTGTCTAGGCGCTAGGTTAGGTAGATTCTCTTACTTTGACTTGTAACTTCTTGCTACCATATGAAAATGGAACAGTAACATGGGACTTTTTTTTTCTTGGCTTCTACAGTCGTGAAGCTGGAATGGAAAAAGAAAATACTCCCACACACTATTGAGCAATTATTTTCAGTCAGGAACAATTTGTAAAAGCCAACAACATAAAAAAAGCATTATTAAGCAAGCACAAATAAAATACATAAGACAATGTAAGTACTCTTATAAGTATGCAGTGTAGCTGGCCAAAGCTCTCCATTGTCAGCTTATTCCTGCTAGTTTGTGTGAGTTCCACTATGTTCTTGTGATATGATAGCAGAAATTGTAGTCATGCTTCTGTATATTCTGTTTCATGGTCCTAGTGTTTTTATAGATAGGCATGGGCAATAATGTGCCACCTTTCGCAAATAATATTAGAAATTGCCCTTGTTAGAAGACTGTAAATGTAATATAATAAGTAATAGGTTTATTCCATGCTGAAAAAAGAAGAAAGAGAACACAACGTTTCGGCCGTGGAGCCTACGCATGCTGACGCAGCTACCAACCGGAACTACAATGAAATATAATGTTGTGTACAGTTTATATATAATTAGTGTACAGTTTTTTTACATGTTTTATTTTATTATTAAGTGTCAAATATTAGTATATGGTGTTTATTTAGTATTTAAACCCTTTTTGGATAGAAGGAAAATCATTTTTTTCCCCAATCATTGACATTACAGTTTCAGAGTTATATTGGCTGCAATTGTGTTTTTTCATGTCTTTGGGAAAGTTTGAAGCTTCGTCCCCAGTTAGGCCTAGTAAGCTTGTTGCACATAGTGTTATCATATTAGCTAAAGCTCAATCAAGACTCTATTTTAAGTATGACACATAACATTCTTTGGTGAGGAAAAAAAGTGTTGTTCAGGACCTCCCAGTTGCTATAGTGCTCTTATCAATTTTTTCACAATCTTGTTATAGATTAACTAGGCCTATAGAGTTAATGTTGATGCTACTATGCAGTTATATTGTATGAATCAAAGAAATGTGATATGTTTGTTTTTTTATTTTACCTTCTAAGATGTTTTGGTTGGGATTCATTTTTTTTTCCTATGAGAAATGTTGCTCTTTTCCATTACCATGTCATTACCAGGTGATTACCAGGATTTACTCCAGATATCTTGATGAGTTTTTATTTCAGCAATTGAATATATTTGTCTTACACTACTGTCAGCGCTTAAAAAAAAAGCAATATTAAGCAAGTCCGATTACTGGTTTTCAGCGCCTTTATCTAAATTTAGAAAAACAGAATTTTGTGATCATCTTATGTTTGGAGTGAATCTCTTTTTGCCGCTGCATTTTCCTGTGACCTTTTTTTGGATTTAATAAAAAGTGTATTTTTCTTCAAAATAATTGTGATGGTAAAACTCTTTTTTCTAGGAATCCACTTCAAATCCCCCAAATTCTGAAGAAGAAAAAACTGAAGCCACTGGCCAGGAGGTTGTGAGTCCCGAACACTACATTAAGCATCCACTACAGAACAGGTGAAATGTCCCTCCTTCTGCTGATTTTTCAAAAACCTTTAACCTGGTATTGGGCACTGTTGGTCCTGGAGAGCCACAATCACGCAGGTTTTGTACCTTTAAATCACCATCAGCTCAATAACAACAATGTTTGCATTGTTCCATTTGTTGTAAATTCAATTCAGTTTGGTAACCAAGAGCTCAGGTAAAATGAAAACCACTGGTATCATCATTACAGTTTTTTAGGAACAAGGTTATCAGCAACTGGTTAAACCTGATGCAGCTTTAGCAAAGCCTATTTTTTCCCCTTTATACGTGCTATTAAGATTCAGGCAATGGATAAATCTCTATTGTTAGGTCACTTTTTTTTGTAACAATTACTATGCACTTATTCCGTTATTTACACACCCAGTTTGGGATTGCCAGTGGAATATTTTCAAATCTCAGATCACAGCTACAAACCCTGCAGCCACACATACAGGGGAGAATGAGGAAGTGTAGACTGGCTCCTCCTCCCTTTATCCAAGCTCATTCATCTTTTAGTACCTCACAGGGATCACAGCCAGAGCACTGATGATCTGTCTTTCATATATTTGACTACAAAATAGTTTGTACAGATGGGGCGGAGCGGTGGCTCTGTGGCTAAGGATCTGCGCCTGTGGCTGGAAGGTTGCCGGTTCAAATCCCGCAGCCGGCAGATGAATCCTACTCCGTTGGGCTCCTGAGCAAGGCCCTTAACCCCAACTGCTCCAGGGGCGCTGTACAATGGCTGACCCTGCGCTCTGACCCCAGGCTCTCTCCCTGTCTGTGTGTCTCATGGAGAGCAAGCTGGGGTATGCGAAAAGATAATTCCTAATGCAAGAAATTGTAAAGGGTTAATAAAGTAATGTTATTATTATTATATATATATAATTGAGCAAAAAATGTTTTAAAGATTAACAAGAAGAGAATTCATTACAGAGAATTCATTCATTAAGAGAAAACATTACTTCTGTCTTATAGACATGTTAAATCTCTTATCCTTTTAAATTACTTGGAATCATATTAATAAAAAGCGCAGATATATAGTGTGGAGAAAAGGAAGGTTCCTTAACTAGTCAGTTCTGTATTCTCATCATTTGTAGAACTAAAATGGAATTAGATATTCATGAATGCTTTAGTAAAATGTTTTTTGTATTATGGATATAAAACTAATACATAAGACATTGAAGTATTTCATTAAAATATTCCCAAAATATTCCCATGGCAAATGTCCATGGGAATTGATCCAATCCAGGCCCAAGCCATGATACTCTCATGACAATTTCTCATTGTGGCCAAAACGTGCAGAGAACATTCTTCTAGTAGTCATGCGGACCCTTTGTGTACTGTTTGGTGAACTTTATTTTGGCACTTTATAATATCTACACACTTGATGAAAAATAAGAGCTGCCTTTCAATTGAAGAACCTGATTCCAGCCGCCAGGCATGATAGTGGGAGTGTCATAGTTTGGGGTTCCTTTACTTCCAGAACACCTGGACAGCTTGTTGTCTTTGAAGAAACCATGTATTCGGTGTTGTATCTGCAAATTTGGGAGGAGAATGTGGGGGTCATCCAATCATCAACTAGAGCTGAGCCAAAAGTGGGTCATGCCGCAAGGCAGTGATCCTAAATGTGCAAATAGATCTACACCAGAAGGACTGAAGAATAGGGAATTTCACATTTTGGACTATCCACATCAAAGTTGGGTCTTAACTCCCATTTAAGTTTTCTGGTTCGTGGTTCAAGTTAAGCTGTTCATGCCAAATGTTACTGACTTGAACTTGAAGTTCAAGTAAAGTTCTATTAGGACGGATGGACCAAAATTCATAAAAACGAGAGTTATGGGATGTCATAACTGCTGAAGAAGATGCCAGCAGTTACAAAGTTACAAGGTTATTTACTGGAAGGGCCATTTTGTTGATTAAAAAAATCCAAATATAACTTTTGTCTCGCCATTCATTTAGAAACATGCTCTCAGGAAATATCTCTGAGGAGTAGGTATAATGGATGGATGTTTGCCCATTATCCCTTCAGGCACTTAGGGGCAGCAACATCCTGTTGCTGTTACCGTAACATTTGGTTTTTACGGGACAGGGTTGTTAGCCTTGTGCCCAACCTCCACCATGGAGGACCTGGCACCCGACGTGGGACACGAACCCACTACCCTGAGATTATGAGTCTCATGCTCTACCAACAGAGCTAGGGTAGGTATAATGTCTGAGCAAAAACATTTCTAGCATACATTAAAAGAAATCAATGGGGGCTGCCTACCTGTCTTGTCTAATTGAGCTGGTGACGTAATCTGAATAACATAACCACAACAGAAATTGACACCTTTTTATGAGATGTTTTGAAGTCAGTACTAGAGTTTAGTGACACATTATCCCAGAGCTAATCTGGTTTCTGTCATATTAATTGACCTAAGAATACATTACACCACTCTAGGAAAATTGTTCCCTATAGCCTGGGGTGAGCTCAGAAGTACAGTGCTGACCCCCATGGGATGAATTGTGATCAACCCCATGTCCATTAATTGGGATCTGTCTTATGCTGAATCACAGAGCACTGTAGTTGTCTCTTGTTATCCTTACCATGAGATGTAAGTTTACTGAAAACATACACTGCCAAAAACACTGAATGTCAAAGCAGTATCAAAGCTTAACACATTAGAAGGGATGAATGGCTCCCTTGGTTTCCTTTCCAACTTTTCTTTTAATTTGGTATTCGTTATAAAGGTCTTGATCAACTATTAACAATGTTTATATATATGTATGTGTTAGATGTACAATTACCTCCTCTAAATACCTTTAATGAGGTATGTCTATGCTCTACTTATAGTTTCTTTTTTTGTTTGCAGATGGGCCCTTTGGTTCTTTAAAAATGACAAAAGCAAAACTTGGCAGGCAAATCTTCGACTTATTTCCAAATTTGATACAGTTGAAGATTTCTGGGCGTAAGTTCTTTATAGTACAATTGTTATGGTGTCTCATTAATAACGTCTTTCATCATATTGTCTTGTAGGCATTGCCACAGTTACTTATACAGTCCTGTATCTTAATTTGGAGAATCGAGTATAAAAGTTCTGTGGTTTAGATATCTGTGATGTCATATCTTCAAGTAAAAATCAGAGGCATTACAGAGTCTTGTGGTTTATAAAGCAATGTAAAAGAATAGGTTTTGTCAAACTATGCAAGTTAGTGTTTCATTTTGCCACAAGCATGCAGTTTTCCCACATATGTGCTGTTAAAGTAGTGATGACAACACAACCAGCCGTCTGTGGATATAAACATTTTTCATCCATTCTTAATCATCTTAGCTGCATTGACAGTACAGTGTGGTAACTGCATGTGGATTATATTTGGATTCTCATTATTTTATATTGTATTATTTCATATACTTTCCTTTAACAGTCCTTTTACAACTTAAAAACTATTAGGGAGTCCTGAAATCTCCTATTTCTGAAAGTGGATCTGTGCGGTGCTAAGACTGACTGAGGTTTTTTTACCCTCTTATAATTATCTAAATTAGCTCGCCCAAAATGGTATATTTGTAATGGTGGAAAAAATCTTCATGTAAATTAGAGTGAACTTATCCAGTGTTTTTATTTTAGTTCTTCATCAGTATAGTTGTCTGTTTTTGGTTTTCTCTTCCTGCATTCTCTGTATGTTTAGCCAGGAGGCTTCTTTAAATATTTTTTTTTCCCAAAAAATACTATGTTTGAGTAAACAAACACAGATGGGTGGCAAGTTCATCCTCTTTGACACACTTTTACAATACGTCTTACTAAAACTAAAAGCTTGGTACTATTCTGCACTACTGCTATTACAAAACTGTCCTCTCACTAATCAATTATCTTACATCACTCCGCTCTCTGAAACGTGTGAAGTATCATTTGAAAGTGAAAGTCAACAGGAAGATTAAAAGTATAGATAAATGGAAAAATCTGAGTTCCAAGAAGCATTTGTTTAGATCTGTGGAAGAATTAGTGTTCTAGTTCTGACTGAAGGTATACTTCAAGCACCGCTTGACTTGCAAACTTGACAATTGGAGGGAGTGTTAAAGTGTTCAGAGTGTATGTACCAGGGCTCAAGGATGTTTAGTGTTGAAACAGTTTTGTTTATAGTTTTAGTATTTGTAACTCCTAGAATGATAAACTTCTAAGCAAAACTAAAGGATGTAACAGTATTCCTGATGCATTCAGTCTTGGTTGGTTTTGTGGGAAGGGTCTCTGAGTCACAGCTGACAATGTGAAAGAGATTTTTTGCTTTATAGGTTGACTTAAACCCTCATATTCAAAAAGAAATGCTACACTAAAGGCTCTGTTTTTTATATGATCATTTTTTCTAGGCAACTGTTTTCCACAAGAGACTTAACTGAGAACAGTGTTTTGATCAAAGCTGTCAAACAGTGTATTATCTTTGCTAGCTCATTGTTGTGACAGAGCCTCCTCTGAATTGCTCTCTCCCATTTCATTTTAATTAGACCTAGTTCAAGTTAAACATAAACTCGCGGTCTACCTTGTATAAAGAAAAAGCAGGTCCACCTCTTGGCTATTTTTCCCATTATGTTTCCAGTTGGGTAATTAGTACACAAAGCTGTTTGTGTACATTCACAGAGGGCATGGAATGGTTTCACAGGATTTTTAAAAATTGTCTGTAGTTAAACCCTACATTAACAAGGTGTCAGTTTGATCTTCAACGTCAACATTGTAATTAGTAATTGCTAAACAGTAGACGCGTTTCCTTATTTCAGTTTCTGAATATCGCAGAGCACAAATTAATAACTATAGATGGATATGAGCAATTATTTAACACGTCCATGTTCTTAAATTTTATTCCTACAGGAAATTCAGGTCTGTGGAATATATTTTTATGATATAAACTGTTAAACATTCTTGATTCGATATTTGGAATAATATAAAAAACTAAATGTTTGTTTTTATTTAGCATAAAGTGAATAGCTGTTACTTTCTGATGTGTAGTGTGCTTTATAATACTGGTGTTGATTAGCCTACCGCTTTAGCTTCATCTAGACTGCAAGGTTGTTTTTGATGAAAAATCTGTACTGCCTTAAGAATTTTTCAAGCTGTTTAACATTCATTTCTATTGATGACTCTTCAAGAGCTTTGTAAAAATATCCAAAACCCCTTTTTAATATTTAGTGCATTTATTTATCTAATCTTCATGAAGATATGACATCACAGATGTCTAGTGGACTTATGTTATCTGTCTGCTTTTTCAATTTTCACAAACTCTAACATTAGTTTTAAAAGTGTTACGAGATCGCAACACAGTTTTTAAGAGGCAGGAAATCACACCTTGCAATCATGTTTTTTATAATTCCCTTTTCATTTGAAGATAAAGCTGTGAAGGCTTAAGAAAAGAAAAAAAAATCCCTGCTCCTGTAGAGCTACAGGATCTTCAAATTGTTGTTTCATGCAAGCTGTTCAGTGAATTATTGACAGATTTTTGTCAGCCTTCCCAGTTAAGTTTTCATTAAATAAGAAATTAAAGACCAAGACTGGAGTATGGCACTCCTTACTTAATAGTACATGTTAAAAAAATGCCTTAAGTAAAAAATATTTGGATAGACTTCAAAAAATAGAATTGCTTCTGTATTGGGTTCCGATTATTTTGATCTCTCATGTTGCAATATAACTAAAGCTTTCAGCTTAGTTTAGTCTGGGGAAAAGTAATAGGTAACCGTTATAATACAGGCAGCATGGTGAACATGGTAAATCAGCTTCTGCCTTGGCTGTGTGGGTTTCGTCTCCATGTTCTTGTAGGTATTTGCATGGCACTCCACTTTCTTACCATCTCTCAAAGCCTTGCCTGCTAGGTTTGATTGGCTATTTTAAATTCCCTTTCTCTTTAAATTTGTGATGGACTGACATCCTGTCCAGAGGGAGAGTAGTCATGTGTCCTCAGTCCTGCCTTGCTGTGGGCAAAAAAATGAATGAGTGGGAAATTATAATGGTCTACATTATATTTTTTTGGATATTTTGAAAAATGGCTTTTTAAGCCCTGTTCATACATTTCAGGTCGTCAGGCATGAATCCAGTGACGATACCAGTATTAAATCTAAGCTCAGCCAGATTTAGACTTTTCACAGTGCTGAGCTTGCTTTAAGAAATTTGCTGTGTGCTGCATTTTCGGAGTAGTTCAAATTAATTTGAGGATTTTGTAAAGATTTTAGGACATATGCCATGCATTGACCTATAAGTCTTCACAACAACTTTTTTCATAATGTGCTTGCTATATCTGTCAAGTTAATGCAGCCATCTACAGCTGCGTAAGTAGAGACGCCATAGGTGTAGTTTATTTTTTTTGTTTTAGGTGCTGTGTTTTCCTGTTTTATTCAGGAAAAGATAAAATAGATGTATAAACTAAAACCATTTCTAAACTGCATGTTTTTTTTAATCTTTGGAATTTTTGGTATTTAAGGAGTTCTGACACACTGTCCACAGTTAACCACATGCTCTTATAATATTTTAATTTTGAAAAAGATTTTTTAGTAGGTTATCCCATTCCACTTGCAGAATAAGCCTTTCATTTTGTCTTTATGGCCTTCATTGTCAGTTAGTTCTACCTTATCATTAATCAAACTTATCATTAATAAAGTAGCTTTTCCTAGGCACGCTGCTGACTTTACCATACTGCACTGTTTTACATTATATTGGGAGAATAACACTATGCAGACTGATGAACAGTGAAGAAGTTATTTTGCATGTCTTAAAAATACACAGTAACTTGAATTAGTTACACAAGGCCAAATTGCTTTAATTCTTCCAAGTGGTCCTCGTGGATGTGGCCTTGAATAATATTTTTAAAAAGGTTGGAACTTGTATAATAATGCAGTCATCTTTCTGTATCTTTATAGCCTTTATAATCACATTCAACTGTCAAGCAATTTGATGTCTGGCTGTGACTATTCACTTTTCAAGGTAGGAACTTTGAGATGCTTTCAATGAACTGGTGGTTCATTGGATTGGATTTTGGTTTAATTTCTTTGTGTGCCTCTCTGCTTATGCTTGTATGTTTATATTGCAACACGTGTATGCACATATATAATATTCACATTTATATACAGTGGTGTGAAAAAGTAAGTGTACTTCAAAAGGTGTACTTTTTTTACATTTTAGGACAAAAGGATATTTTGTCGTCATTTCAACAATACTGATAGATAAATGTGATCTAATTTTTAAAACTTTGAAAAATCACATTTTGTACTCATTTGTGCTATTTAAATAAACAGAAATGCAATTTCCTTGTGCGGAAAAAATTTGTACAACCCTATCTTTATCATTGCATCAAATGCCTAAAATTAGAATTGGGTGCACCAAAACAGGTGCAAATGATTAGAACATCATTAGAGAGTAACTTGGAGGTTACTGCCTTATGTAAACATCAGAAACCTGTTGTCTGGTTTGGTCTTAGCAATTGAGGTGTGTGGCTATATCATGCCAAGATCAAAAGAAAGATTGTTGATGATTATGAGTCTGGGGTTTTAAAGCTATTTCCAAGAAGTTAGTAGTCAATCACTCCACTGTCCGAAAGATCATCTACAAATGGAGAAAATTTCAAACCACTGGCAATCTATCCGGGCCAGGTCATCCCACCAAATGCAGCCCAAGAGCTGACTGAAAGATGCTACAGGAAGTCTCCAAGAACCCCAGGACAACAACAAGGGATTTACAGGCAAGTCTTGCCTCAGTCAATGTCAAAGTGCATGAGTCAACCATCTGAAAGAGACTGCACAACCTTGCCCTACATACGAGGTCAGGAAGGAAGAAGCCTTTGCTCTCAGAAAATAATATAGACGCACGACTGAAGTTTGCCAGAAAACACCTAAGTGAAGATCAGGACTTTTGAACAATGTGCTCTGGACGGATGAGACAAAAGTAGAGTTGTTTTTTTACAAAGCCAGACCAAAAACCCAAAACTGCCTTTGACCAAAAGAACCCCATACCAGCTGTAAAGCATGGTGGAAGAAACATTATGGTTTGGGGCTGCTTTTCTGCCTCAGGGCCTGGCCAGCTTGCCACCATAGAGTCAACCATGAATTCCACATTGTACCAGAGAGTACTTGAAGAGAATGAGGCCATCTGTAAAAAAGCTGAAGCTGAACCATAAGTGGACCTTGCAACAAAACAATGACCCAAAACACTCAAGCAAATCCGCAAAAGAATGGCTCAAAAAGGAGAAATGGAGGGTTATGGAATGGCCAAGTCAAAACCCAGATCTTAACCCCACATAAGCGGGCAGTACTTGCAAGAAAGCCCTCAAACATCACGCAGTTAAAGGAGTTCTGTAAGGAGGAGTGGACAAAGATTTCTCAGAGTCGATGTAGGAGACTGTTAGACGATTACAAGAAGTGATTTCTGTCAAAGGGGGCAACACCAGCTATTGAAGCTAGGGGGTGTACAAAGAATAATTTTCATTATTGTTAGATTAGATCACCTTTATCTATCAATATCGTTGAAATGAAGATCAAATATCCATACATGCAAATATGTTGAAAAACACACACCTTTTCATGGGATGTACTTACTTTTTCACAGCACTGTATATACATTCACACTTTTGCACAAGTATTTTTTTAGAAGGGGTTCAAAAGATATAGTTAAACCTGCATTCTTATATTTAATATAAATAAACATATTTAATGCAATAAATCAAGACAAAAGTTGTACTACACTACATTAACAAATATTACGTATAGAAAAACTTTCCATATGCTGTCATTCCCTGAAACTGTGGTACAGTGGTTTTATTGAAGTGTAAAACAGTGAGAGCCTACTATCACCAGTCATTTCAGCGCACAGTTGCAGAGGTTTCCATTTTACATGCAGATTATAATGACAGCCTACTCACAGAATTGCCATACTTCCCACTGGGTACAATATAGGGCTTACCTTTCTCTAAATATGAATTACAACCCCTGCTTTGAAGGGTCTTCCCACACAGTTTCAATGTTATATTCATAAGCATAAACTGGATTTTGGCCCTTGTCCTTTGATGCCCTGCTTGTTCAAACATCATCGCACTGATCTTCCACATTATGCTGAAATATCTGTTGTGGTTGTTATTTTAGGGTTTTAACAGGTGTCTTGTACATCTGTTCATTACAGATATTTTTAGTTTGTTCTTCCAGCAGATAAAGGTTTCTGCCATCATTGTATGTAATGGGCCTTTTTTTATTTACTTTCTTTTTTTATCTTTTGGCTTTGTATCATAATTTGTCAATTTTTAAAGTTCATGTCACATTTTGAAAGTAATTTATTTGCCTCCGATGTCAAGTATGTGACTGACAATTACTTATTTAGTTTTGGTGGGGTGTTATAATGGTTTGTATATCATTTTGATGCCCTAAAACTCAGCTTCATCCAACCACATTGTGTGATCCCAATTTGACTTGGAAATCAATTGTCGCTGTTTGCAAATGCACTTTTCTTTTCATATAGAAATCTATAGAGGTAAACTTGGAAAAGTTATATCCCGATGATGCCAGAGTTTTTTAAAGATTACCGATTATTTCCCTTGGGTGTGAGTTAGATTCCCAAACCACTCTTGTCTGCTAATTTGGGTAAAACAAGTTTATGTCCTCTCTTTGGTGGGGTAGCAGCCATCACAGACTTTAACCTCTTGACTGTGGACATTTTACTGTAATAACTAATAGGATTTTTTCCAGCTTTCACTAGAGTGGATCGTGGATAATCTTATGATTACACTGATTTCTCTAATGATAACAATGTACAGAGTGTTCTTTGTTCAGCCTTCTCTAATGGCCAGTGGCAATAAAATTGACATACCAAAACCTCTATTTTTTTTAACTTTCAGGCTTTGTGATGCAACCAGATGAATGAAAAATATTGAAGAATTAACTATTTATTTTCAATGTCTTTACAGTGTATTAATAAATTTGAGCATTAAAGTATTTACAAATTTGTTGTCTCGCATATATGCTATTGTTGGTTTCAGTAATCTTTCATTCTAGTCTTTTAATTAATGTTGAAAAATATCGATTTACATCTGCATTTTCTTTACTAAAATATTCTGATACAGTACATGGAATGTACTCATTTTTGAGTGTACTTTTGTCCATGTATTTAGGTTTTGGAATGCATTTTGTTTGTTGCAGTATAAAACACATCAGAGATGTTTTTTTCCACGAAGCCTTGACATTTAATGTAGACATTTAAATTGCATTTTGGTTAGTTATAGATATCTGTATAATTGTTTCTACAAATATATTTTCCTTATTAAGTTTCTTTGCTGAAATGAAAGTAGTATAATTATTAGTACATTGGGTTTATAAATGTATTATTGTAACAGTTTGCTGCAGTATATCTGTCACTAAGCCTTCAGTAATGGTTTTGACTTAATCTGGTGGTTGTGTAGGATGGCATTGAACCCATGTGGGAAGATGAAAGGAACAAGCGAGGAGGACGATGGTTGATTACTCTGTCTAAACAGCAGCGGAGATCTGACTTGGATCGGTTTTGGTTAGAAACCGTGAGTATCAAACCTGATTTTGACTGATACAACACTGTGTACCCTGTGATGGATGTCGTCCTGTCCAGGGTATATCCTGCCACAGTCCAAAGAGATATTGGTAGGTTTATTGGCTTCTGGGAACATTGGCCTTGGTGTGAGAGTGTGTGTGTTTGTGTCTTTGTGTGCCCTGCGATGGATTGGCGTCTTGTCCTGGGTGTATCTCGCCTTGCACCTGTTGCTTTCCTGTGTAGGCTCCGGCTCCTCCACAACCCTCTGTTGAATCAAAGTAAAAAAAAATGGATAGGATGGATAATACTAGGTTGGCTTTTTTTAAACTTGTCATTGGTGCTGCTGCTTTTTCCTTTTCACTTTTCAAAAATTTAAGTCAAGCTGACATGGAGGGTTTTTCTCTTTTGTTGGCTTTAGATCATTAAAGTAATTCTAATACATTTGTAATGTCATTTGATATTTTAGTAAGTGTCTACTCAATTACCTATCGCAAGTGGTTTGAGAGTCCTGTGCTGCACAGGGAAAATGAGGACCTGTGGAGATGATCCCCTGAAATGTCTGTGTCAGAATCATCTGTCTTTTGACACTCGACAAGCTTCACTGTGCCCTTCATGAGAATAAGCCAGTTTCTGTGTCAAAGCATATGTGCAGGCACCCAGTAAGGGTTGTGAACTGCGGTATCCATCTTAACTCATAAATAATAATTTACCATTTACTCTGGCAATATGAAATCATTTTATTTCGGCACATTTGCCGCATTACCTGTAACCACAATGTTAAAAAAATATTTAATTCAGCCGAGTTGATTAAAAACTAATGTTTCACATTCTATTACTGACAAATAAAATACCCATTGCTGCAATGCATTTTTACTTACATTCTGTATAGAACTTTAGTAAATATTTGGGCTCAGTAATTTTCTTACCAGCATACAAATATTCTCATATCCAGACCTTTTCATTTTGTATTTGTTTTGCAGGGAAAGACTTTTAATTTAGATCTTTGTTGTTACATTTCAGCTCCTCTGCCTCATAGGTGAAGCTTTTGATGACTACAGTGATGATGTTTGTGGTGCAGTAGTTAATATCAGAACAAAAGGCGATAAAATAGCGATATGGACAACTGACTACGAAAACAAGGATGCTGTTACACATATAGGGTAAGTCTAGGAAACTTCACACTTGTATCTGCGGCTAACCAAATTAGGTATTGAAAAACGTTTCTGAATTAAAGTTTGTAAAATAATCCTACCTAATATAGCAAGATTCTGAAATATTTTACTGAGTTTTAAGATTAAACTGGTTAAATTTTGCACATTTTGCACTTTTCAGATCTGCTAAATCTCAGATTTGCAGGTGTTATATTGTTAGATGTCTTCAAAAATTCCCAAATACGAGACAGTGAGTAAAAATGCTAAGTTTGATTATAGTTATTTTTGCATGTAGACTTCTCAATAAATGTTGGGATATTAATTAGCCTTCAAAATAGTATGTCTGAAAATGACAGATACACTGCTATCACTGTTTACACTGCCCTTTCTGTTGACTCTCCCTTACATATTGTACCTGTATGTATGACTGGGGCTGATTTTGGGATTAGGATTAGATGCCCCTTAAAACATAGAATTAAGTCAACTCTGCTAATAGACAAGGTAAATACTCTTTTGGAGTTATCCTTCTTTTTCTGGGTCAGACAACATTGCTTTCTAGACCACAAGGCCACAGCAAAATCAGAAGTTGAAGTCCAACCTTCTTATCTTAATTAAGATAATTAAAATGCAGCAGTAACTGTAAATAAACTCAGTGTAATTTTAATATACTAATTCTAACGCTAATCCATTTATCTGAATCCTTGTCTGAAGAATGTTTTCAAACATTGTTTGCTTCAAAACTGCTATGAGAAAGAAACAATCTTGTATGACAATATCCAAAATCCACATAGAGCAAAAGTTTGGTTTCAAAATATGCTACATTTTATCTGTAAATTTCATCTTTATATATAGAAAGTCTAACAAATCCTTAAGTCTGAAGGCCATCGGATTTCTAAGTGCTCTAAAGAAGACAGTGTTCCTCTACAGTAATTGAAATCTAGCCCAAATACAAATACAACTTTTATATTAATTCATGCTTTCAATTCAAGCACACGTCTAAAGTACTTTTATCTGGTGGCCTGTCCAAGGCATGGTACATGATAGGACTGAGTGTGAAATAATATTGCAGATGTTTATACTGGTGTACTTCTGGAAATAGAAAGCTTGAAAATGCAAAATAGTACAAATAGTCATCCATTTTGACAGTATTTTGAAATACTGTTTCTCTCCTTTATATTCTGTTAAGTCGTAAAAATGTTCGATGTTTTTTGAAACATTTGACTGAGAATGCTTGTTAAAAATTGATATAGGACACTGATGTGTCATACTTGTGACATTGTTTCCATTTTTTTGTAAATGCTGAAGGGAACATCTAAAAATTTTTACCCACTGCTGAAAAGTGTATAATGGGGCACATCACATCTCTCCCAAGGCATAGTGCCTGACTTTGTTGTTACCTCCTCTTGAGCTGTCAAGCCCCTGACTGTATAATGAGGCGTTTTCAATATAAAAGCTTTAGCCCCAAAAGAATTTAGGTGGTCAAATGGAGTGCATCTTTTATGAAAATAATCTCTCTTCATTTACCATTTGTATTTTGCTTTTGTACGTTAATAGCAGTTAGAAGTACAGAATTGAACGCATGTACCTGATCACTTAATCACTTAATAATCAGATGTTCTTTTATTTTGTGATTTTTTTTTTCTTTTTCTTACAGGCGAGTTTACAAGGAGAGGTTAGGAGTCCCACAAAAAGTGATCATCGGATACCAGTCCCATGCAGACACTGCCACCAAAAGCGGATCCACCACCAAGAACAAGTTTGTCGTTTAAGAAGCCTTCAAAGCATTTTTTCCTGCTTTTTTTTTTTCTCTGAGAAGACTGCGTCAAGCAATCGAGATCCAGGTTAAACCAAAGCTTCTTCTGAGCAGAATGGACTGCATTCTATGATTTCAATAAATACATTCATTCAGATGCTCCATAAGCTCTTCCATAATTGACACTTTCTTCTCCTCTCATCTTTATCCACTAATAAAAAAGCAACGAGATAACGGATTTCAAAAGTCCCATGGCTGCGTGGTAAAAAGTTTGTCAAATTGTGCATTAACTTCACATGGAAAAAAACTCTTGGTGTTAACCATATTGAATAGAAGAACATTGTTCTTTTTTTAAGTCTTGTGTGTTGATTAAGCTACCCATTGAAGAGAAGAAGTTGCTTGTTGAAGCAGTTCTAATTGCTTTGTGCTTTTGTACAGCAATGTGCTGTTGCTGTAATCCCTAGTAATGTTACCATTTAGGTTTAATTTATTTTTTTTTCCCCAAGAGCTGTAGCTTCATTTGATTTGTAGCTAAAAAAGCTTTGTTTTTTTTAGGGGGCTGGGGCTTAAAACTTGGTGGAATCATATTATTGTGACATTTGCTTTCACTATAAATTTCTTGGAAGTATTAACATAATTAAAATTTTTGTTTTTTGCAGTTCAGTAGAAAGTGTTTTTTATGTTTTGTTTTTCTTAAAGAAAATGTGGACTTTTGTATGTATCCTGTAATTTTACATTCCTTGCTAGAAAATAGTAAGATATATCAAAAGCCTCAATTGTTTTGTTATGCTGTATTTTATGACATATTCATTAGAATATATTTTGCTTTTTGCCTCACATAGAACATTGCCCCTTTCATATTAAGACAGTGTAAAGAAAAATCTGTAAATAAATGTGTACAGTGAATTGTCTTTATTTAGGGAGTGCAGCTCTTCTTTCTCAAAAGCCAATTGGCATGAGTAAATTGTGGGAGTTTCAAGAAATTCAATATCAGAAACTGTTATCAGAGCTGCGTACATGACTTTGGATTTAAGGCTTCTTGGAGAACATAGAGAGGTGTGTATAGATTTGACTCCGTTATTTTCAAAGTAAAAAAAAACAGCTATTTGAATTTGTAATGCTTGTGGCTAGAGACTTGTTCGACCTGCTTACAGTGGAAACTGTTTTCAAATTTAATCAAAATCATGTAATCGGTCATGTAATTTCACTAGTTTTATGGTGTAATAAAATTAAGGACGAGTCTGGGCTCTGAGAAAATATGACCTAGCACACAGAAACAAAATGAGCAGCATAAAAGATGGTTGCTTGGCCTCCTGTAGAATCCCTAACACTTGAAAGTTACTTTTACAGTAGAGCCTTAGAGATGCAACACATGAACTAAACAGAAAACCCTCATCTAAATTGGGTGTTACAAGCATGTGGCAGTGATGAAAAAAAAGCTAGAACAGCTTACATTTGCATACTTCATTAAGATTACTAAGGTTTGTGCAATTTTTATAAAAATACTTTACAGTAGTTTTAAACAAAGTCCCATCCATTTGTTTTACTTTTTGTGTGTGATGGACATTTAAAACTATCGAGGGTGTTCTCTTTTTTTTCTAATAGAGAATTAAACATTAAGATCTCATCTGAGGAGTGTAGACTGGTTTCATTATGTCGAAAGAGGAAGGGAAATACACTGGGAAGGGCAAGTTCAGTGTAAACGTCCATTTTATACTCAAGCTGGTGTTTAAGCTTGTAGAGAAAACCGGTTCAGGGACGCCAAATATGTAATCATAGTGGCTCTCTGAAGGCACCAGTTCTGTAGGGTTTGGGCATTTACTGAGACAATTATTAATTGTAGCAGTAAATCACAAAGTTGATTCTTTTGGTGGCTTTAGAATCCAACCATGCGATATAACTCAAACAACGCACACCCACAGGTACTAATACACGAGGATACATTTATTAATACATAGAATATGCATATAAACCTAACAGATCTTATCGAGAGGGTTATCAGAATACAAAAGATATATATTCAATCAGTTACAAAGAGTTATACATATCAAGAGGACATACGTTCAGTATATCATTCATTAAGACCGTTTCGTAAAGTGAACTTGGTTACAACTTCTACATTAGATACTCAAACAAGTACATAACTCTTAGGAATTAAATTGATATCAACTGGTTGGGATAACAATTGAATTCTCGAGCTGTAATGCATTGAAGTTGAATACTCATCCAATCTTTGGGGATTCAGATCTCCTGCGGGCACAAAGAAACAGTTGCAGGCTGTTGCTGTCCAATCCGCGCTCTCTGGCTCGGTGCCAGGCTGTGCTGTGCGGCTCGCGACGGTGCGTTGCTGATGCTCACTGACCGGCTAGTTAGTGTTGGCTTTAACTAGCAAAGTTTGTGCACAGGAGAAAAGATGACTGTGGGTCCCAGCAAGTCAGGAAGAGGACCGGTTCGTTCCTAATGAAGAGCTAGTTCTGAATAGTGATTCAGCTGTCCACAGTTCCGACCTGTTCAGGAGGCCTGCTGCTGGTTACTCTCTGGCAACCTCCACTCTAGACTCTTAGAACAAAGGAAAGTTCTGGCACTCGGACACACTGGCCGTTCCGTGGTTGTCCGGGCTGAGTCTCAGGATGGTCAGGAGGCGCGCTGCGAGAATGTCCTGCCCTTGGGAGCCTTCTGCTCCTGGGCCGTCCTGCCCTGGAATTCTCACAGAATCTTGTTGAATCTGAATCTGAATCTGAATCTTGTCTGAATCTCCCAGGCTCTCTGTGTTGCCTGTTTTTACCTGGAGGAACTTCAGCTCATTGATTGGCTGAAAGTTCCATGGGCATCAGAGTCCCACGTGGGTTACTCGGCCCTACCAGTCCCTGATTGGTTGATCAAGGTGAGATATGAGTCACTTAGTCCTGACACTTAGGAATGCAATCCAGATGTCCAACTCGCACTCCCTAGACAGATAGGCACCAATGGATGACCATTGATCATGATAGCCAGGCTTAGCTAAGTGCATCCCCCTTTGGGAGCTGTCCTTGGACCTTAAATCACCTTGCATGAATGGTTTCTCTGTGGCTGCACCACAGAGATGAACAGAGAAATGAGGCCTCATTTGGGAAGCTCAGAAACACTTAATTCTGCCTTATTATTAAGCCTCGCCGCTACAAGCTAAATGATTTGACAAGGTGAGCAGACTGTAAAAACATAAAGGGATTCATCTCCGAAGTTTTCTTCTGCATAATAAGAAAGCTTTCAACCCAGAATGAGGATTGTATCATATCTCAGTTGTAATGACTTGTGAAAAACAGCTATAACATTTTATGGAGCTGTAAACAATTCAGACTTATGAGCGTTGTGTTTATAACCTTAGTTCTGGTGTATGCTGGACCAAGGAGTGCTGGAGGCAAATGTGTAAGTCTCACTATGTTTGGGGATGCTCTTTTTAAAATGGCAAGGCTTAGCGCTATATAGGGTAAATTCAAACCTGTGTAGCATGTATTTAAGACCATTGATTATTCACTCTCAGCAAACTCGGTGTTCTCCCTTGAACTCTAACTAATATAAAATTCTTAGGTATAGTCAATTTCTGGTGGTTACCAAAAGGTTAATTAGGCTGTAGATCTCCGAATGTTGTTTGACATCGATTCTGCTATTAAGGGGCGTTAAAATCTAAAGCTAGCTTTATAAATGACAACATACCTCTGCTCAGTTTTTATTTTCTGAAAGATGAAATTGCTTTCTGTCATATTTTAATCTTAAACTGGCAGGCTTTTACTTTGAAGTGCATTTTGAAGCCGACCCTTGATAGAAGCTTTTTTTAGATAGTGTCACTATACCATGTTAATTCCACCCAAAACCAGTTACAGAGCTTTAGCAGAAATGCAAAAATATAAGATGCAGAATTGCTGAAATAAAAATACACCCAAATTAAATACTGCAAATTATGATATGTCGAGCAAATAAAAGAATGAATAGTAGGATCTGTGGGTGCATTTTCAATATGTCTAGAAAAGTATTGCTGCAGATCTAATGCTGCTGCATATCTGGTTAAAGTAACAGGTTTAAATATTTAAAGCTTTAAGTCTTGTGAGTGCAACCAGGAAGAAATGAGATGGTGAAATGTGCTATCTGTGACAAAATAGTGAATGTGGAAATTAATTGATGGGTTCAGTTACTATAAAATTGTTTGGCCTGATAGTAGTTTTGTTATCCAACTTCCCTCCCGCTTCATGATGTAATGTTCTTTCATTAAGCACAAATCATGAAGTATGGATGATTATTATACATTTTTACAAAATGCTGAATTATCTTGGTCAACAGCTAATTTAGTACTGTATATATTGTATAAGCCAGCAGCCATATCGCCCTGCCGCTTTCAACTGGCTGCCCACTGAAGCTAAGTAGGGTTAAGCCTGGTAAGTACCTGGATGGGAGACCTCCTGGTGAAGCTATGGTTACTGCTGGAAGAGGTGTTAGTGGGACCAGTGAGGGGCGCCCACCCTGCGGTCTGTGTGGGTCCTAATGCCCCAGTATAGTGGCGGGGACACTATACTGCAGTGGGTGCTGTCTTTCGGATGAGACGTTAAACTGTGATCCTGACTCTCACTGGTCATTAAAGACCCCCGGGCCTTCTTTTTCTAGAAGAGTAGGTAGTTATCCCGGTGTCCGGGCCAAATTTCCCCCCTCAGTCTTTACCGTGGCCTACAAATTGTCACCCATGTGTGATTGGCTTGCACTTGTCCTGCAATGGACTGGCGTCCCATCCAGGGTGTACCCTGCCTTGCGCTTGTTGTTTGCCGGTTAGGCTCCGGCTCCCACAACACTGTATGGTTTGGTGCATGACATTACATATGTTGTATTACAGAAGACCATAGGCACACTGCAGTCTTGTTTACTCCTGATCCATTGAAGTCAGAAAATTATGGACACAATTTTTAAACAATGTAAATAAACCCTGGTGTGAGCCACTGCGTACAGTGGTCATCCCACTGCTATCATACCAGTTATTCCTATTTTCTGGCTATTATTCTCTCCCAGAATTACAGAAACAGCCAAGAAATTATCTTCTTATCAACCAATTCTGTAAATTCATTTGAAGATGGTATTTTCTTTTCCCCCCTCTACAAAATTCTTCTGTACATGTGAATTAACTGCATTGTAACTGTTCCATTAGTTCTAAGTATGTGAATTTACACTGTAAGGATGGCCAAACACTGAGAAAAGTGGTGAATTTTCTCAATGAATTGCTGGGGGGGTGTTAATTGATGTAAGTAAACAATGTACTAATGATGTTGACAGACATTATTTATCAGACTGATTTCACACTTGAAACTTTTCCACCAGTTAGGTACACTATAATTAGAGGACACCATTTGCAATCTTTTGAAAGTGAAGCTTTCAGTCATTACTGATGGCAATCAATGAAGGTAAGTAACATTTTTTTTTTCGATTTTAGTTACAGCCAAAGTTATAGAAAAACAGCTGAGAGATCATATACTTGAATAACAATCAGAGCCTTTTTGTATTAAGGATGCATGTTTCACAGAGCACAACATAGACTTGATATGCACAGTCTGCAAGTCAAATGTAGTTACTTAGTGTTCCTGGACCATTTTCAATGTAACTCCACAGCAGAAACCTCTGCAAAAACATTTCTCCTGATAATTCAAAGTTACCAATCCTAAGGGAAGACTAACAAGCTTATTGAAACCAAATCTCCGTGACATCTTTATTCTTGTTGTCTTTATTTCCTAAGCGTCTGCCAGCTTTTGATTTGTTATCCATATATATGCTTAATTATTGTTAAGACTTTCTCTATTTAAAGTACAGTAAATGAAGTGCAAAAGGGAATTGGAAGTATTGCTGTGACATAAATTAAGTTATTGATTGATTAATTAAGACCTGTTTTATGTGACATGGCTCCTGGTTTGTGTCACTAATCAGATGTGCCTAGGATTCCCCAAGCAGTAGCATACAATTGTCAGAGCACCATTAGAGCAGAAGTGGGAATCAAATGACCAGTGTCTTCTCTGCATGCAGTGAAACAGTGACTCCTGGGACTTGGCTGATACCTGTGTGCTTGTAGTGACATCAGTGAGTGAAAAGCTGCCTCCCCAATTAGTGCTGTCTGTTTGGTAAAACTGTGTAGAGTTTGCTGGTATGTGAGGGAAACAGGTCTGTAGGTCAGCATTCTCTCCATTCAGTTTAGTGTTTGTAGCCTAGTCTTAAACAATTGGTGGTTCTGAATTGAGCGAATATAAATATATATATAAATAAGTTTATTAATTTATTTAAAAAATAAAATTAAAGAAACAAAATTCAGGTAGAATTACAATTTGTGAACACCAGACCTTTCCAGTGTCCTTTATATAGTTATTTGTGTAAGAGGCTCATTCAAGTCGTAGAAATGAAAATAAACAAAGTCTTTTGTTTTCTCCCAAGTCCAGAGCTCCATTGGTTAAGTATAGTAAAAATGGGAGGATAAATGAAAAGCTAGCTACAAAAAAGAGCCCTAGGTGCTACTGAATCAAACAATATAAAATAATTTTAGAAAGGAACAAGTAATAGGTTGATTCTGACGGAGCTACCCACCAGAAATAATTTTAGAACGAAAGTCTCAGTCCATCACATCTGATCAGCACCTTGAGCATTTTTTATGATTTTCAAATCTGGTCTTAAACTGGGCTACATTATCAGATTGACGGCAACCTGCCCTAGGGAATGGGGAATGGCTTTTTGAAATTTGAGAACTACTGAAGCTTACAAAAATAAAAGCATGGGAAAGAAATGTATTGATCATCTTCTAGCTGGATTGTCCTGTGATCTGACCCTTGGTAAACAAGCCTTTGAAAACTTAAACCTTTCACATCTGGAGTCAAAACAGAAATTAAACAGAATTCTCAAAACTCGGGTACCTTTTGTCTATCCACACAAATATTATACTGTATGTGCAGAAAGAAGGAAAATAAATTCTTAATTACGGTTTAACGCAATAGTACAATATCAACAGCATTCCACAAAGCAACAAAGTTGTATTTCTCATGTTTAATTGAATTCCAGAAGAACATGAGGGGAAGGCATGGAAGGGCGTTAGTTAGCACTGCTACCCCACAGAACTGGTGGTCTGGCTTCAATTATAGACTTGGGGTGCTATCTCCATAGTTTAGGGAGTTTCCACTTGTGTTCTGGTTTCCTCCCCCAATCCAAAGAGATACTGGTTGGTTAATTGGCTTCTGGGAAGATTGGTCTCGTTTGAGAGTCAACACAAAAATCAAGTGAGTGTTTGTGTCTGTTTGTGCGTCCTGCCCAGGGTATATCCCACCTTGCTCCCATTGTCCATTGATTGTTTGTGGATAGGTTTCAGCTCCTACATGACCCTGTACTGGATAAAGCAATTAGAAAGTGGATGGATGGATTAGGTTCTACTGTATCTTTAATATTCTTTGCTTATCTCTACATGTGCTTCTTGTCTAATAATTTCAGCAGTGGCAGCATTAACTAGCCCGTCAGTTATTTCATTGTTATTTGCAAATAGGCCTGTTTTCCTACCCTTTTAATGCGCTTTTACTTCAGCCACAGTGGTTTTAAGCATCATCTACTGTACCTTTTATCTTTGTTCAATTTTATTCCACATTTCAGAGGTTACTCAGCATGTTTCACTGCCTTTTATGAATCCATGCTGTGCCCATCATGGACAATAGCAGTTGTTATTACTGTACATTATTGTTAAATGTCAAATTATCAAGTTCGTAGAATGATATCTGCCAATTTTGAAATTGTTCGGTTCCAGTATTTTGAAGATAATATAGGTGCAAATAACCAATGGAAGTCAAGTAGTCACCCCCACTATACCAAATTCTAGTATTGGGCATAACCTTTTTTTACCATAATGATACTAAATTTGCATTTATTTTTGCTAGATATTTTTTGCAAATAGTTGCAGTTTAACTTTTACAGCACATTTGGATTTTTTTGTCTCAAATTTTATTTATGACCGTGGTTTTTGAAATTTTGAATCCTATTGTGTGATGGATGATGCCTCTCAAACGTGAAGTTATCTAAATAGGGCAGCCATTAATTAATTACCTCTAGTATTGTAAATAGACACACGTGGTGATGATTATTTATTTAATTACATAATTTGTGTTTAGAGGGCTCTTTCTTACAGGGTATGTAGAATGGAATGTTGGGGTCCAGGGAGTTACATAACAGCATGGACAGGCTGCCTTTTCGTGTTTTATTGTATTAGCTTCAATTCATTTGCCTGCAATAAGTCTTTCTGCACTTTCCAGTACTGTTTATAACGTGCTCATATCTCTACAGAAAGCTTGTTTAAATGTGGGATCTGTCACACAGGGGTTTTCAACCTTTTCTAAGACGTGTACCCTTTCTTTGTAAAGGTTTCACCTCACATTCCTGTTTAGATTTTGTTCCTATATTTAATGTTTCTGGAAATCAGATATGAACCAAGCATTACATTTAAGATTACATGAACACCAATGAAGCAAAATTGTTTTGTTTTTTTACTTATAATTAGCAACCAATGTGTCAGCAGGGTTGCACTAATGCTCCATGATTGATACCAAAAAATAAACATTGAATCTCAATTAAACACAATGATAAGTAACAAAGGATGGCTCCTTCGGATTATTTAACTTAAACTATCCATCCATTTTCTGACTGGTTTATCTCATTTTTAGGCATGGGGAATCTCAGTAAGTACAGGTGCAAGGAAGAGTACATCCTGGACGGTGGGCCCTCAAAATTTTAAACAATATCAAGAAACAGAAAATACGAAGCAAATAAATATTAATAAAATATGCTTCAGTAACATACCAAAGAGTTTCAGTAGGACACTTGGGCTTGGTGTGTCTTACAAAGCTTGTCTATCCATGGACCAATGCCAGAAACTCTGATCTCATCCTTTATGTCTAGTTTTGTGTTTCTTTAAATGCTAACCAGGGCAGAGAATCCACACTCCAGTTGCAAATGGCAACAGCAGTTTCTTTCTTTGCCTGATAAGCTCTTGAAATTCAGATTCTACATCCAGCAAAAAACATGAAATGTGTTGTCCGTAGCTCTGAGGCAAAAATGTGTCACTCCTCCATTCAATCAATCGATCAGTTCTCAGAGAAAGATCAAGTTGTTCAACATTTCCTTATAGGTATTGTTTGCTAACCGGTCTCTGATTCAGTCTTGATCCACTTGTACTGGTGTATCTGGTTCACCAAAGTATGTATTCAATTGACTGTTAAGTGGCCTCATATTACATCTGATATATTGGCCACCTTTCATGTAAGTCATTAAATTCAAATACCCAAGGAAACATTGATGCTCACAGGTTGAGGTACTTTTCTGCTTTTTCAGGCAATCCTTTGGTTTTGTCAGACAGATGGTTTTATCCTTCACAATGGTGTCTGCTCCTTGTAAGCTGAAGCCGAGTCTCTTCATTTAATCAAATACATCTGCCAAATATGCTAAAATTACAATTCCAATCTTTGAAATCACCAGCCATCACAGAATTGTGAATCAACTCTTGTAGATCTTGTAGATCGGACACCCACCTCAATACAGACCCATGGGAGAGCCAGAGAATGAATTTAGTAGTAGGCTATGGTGCTGTTTTCAGAGAACAGCATAAAAATGTGTGATCTCAGAGGCTAAGTTTTAATGTACTTAACAAATTTTACAATAGAGAGTGAAACAGTGCTCAGTTTAAGGATCAGCTTTTTCGATGCCAGAGCTTCATTGTGTTAAATGCAATGTGTTGGAATACCACTTGATGCTACCTGTTGTATTCTCACAATTAGCTACTTTTTTACAGCCCATCACAGCCCTTTCTCTGTCTGTGTATATGCTGGTGCAGCTATCCTGTCAAAGGCCATTTGTACAGTACTTACAGGTCAATTCAGTGCTTCAAAACTTTCTTCTCCAATTGTTCATGTTGGCTTTCTTGTGCTAGAGAACAAAGCATTTCTTCAACCAGCTGTCTTTACCAAACATAACAAATACTAATAATTGCCACTAAGATAATACCAGCTACATTTTGAATTAACTAGCCAAACTGAGTTTATAAAGGATAAGTCAGTAGTAACAGGCATGTACTAATTACCCATTTTTGACTTCAGATTCATTGCAGCAAGTTTAAATTAGGTTTGGGTGTTGTTTGTAACTTTTCAATTCAGTTAATGCTGTAATTCCTGAGAATAAGAGTTTGAAAGACTTTTCATAGATAATGGTTAAAACTACTATCTTGGGTGATGCAGTGCCACAGGTGTTTTACAGTTTGAGCTTTGTACAAAAAGAAAGTCATAGAAGAAAGACTGTGTGTTTTATGTCTATGTATCTTGAGAGGTTGGGATCACTTAAACATGAGATTCTTCATATCAAATATAAAGAAGCCCATTGAAAGCTTTCAACGTGTATAAAGATACCACCACAGTAGGCTCTTCTGTTTAACTTGAAGATTCTTGATTGGAAAGGTGTCCTGTATTGCATTAAGTCTCAATGAGTTATCAGTATGTATATCAAGTAGCTCTTTTTCAATCACAGTGCTATCAGAGTCAATATTATTCATAGAAACTATTTCTGTTTCATCATAGTCCCTATTGTGCCTGGCTGAATCAAGCTTGGACAAAATCTTTGAGCCCCTATAACAATAGCCAGCAGCCATATCACTCTGCAACTCACAACAGGCAACCCACTGAAGCTAAGCAGGTGTGAGCCTGGATGGAAGACCTCCTGGGAAAAACTAAGGTTGCTGCTGAAAGAGGTGTTAGTGGGGTCCGTGTGGGTCCTAATGCCCCAGTATAGTGATGGGGACACTATACTGTAAACAGGTGCCGTCCTTCGGATGAAACGTAAAACCAAGGTCCTGACTCTCTGTGGCCATTAAAAATCCCAGGGTGTTTCTCGAAAAGAGTAGGGGTGTAACCCCAGCGTCCTGGCCAAATTTCCCATTGGCCCTTACCAATCATGGCCTCCAAATAATCACCATCTATTAATTGGCTTCATTAGACTTAATTCTCCCCCCCCGTCGCATCCTCCAGGTGGATGCTGCACATTGGTGATGGTGAAGGGGAGTCCCCATTACCTGTAAAGCACTTTGAGTGGAGTGTCAAGAAAAGCACTACTGTATATAAGTGTAAGCAATTATTATTATTAATAATTTTGCTTATTGTTTTGGTAGTATTAATGATACTGGGCAGAAGTTAGTGCAATAAATAACTTAAGGGAAATTAGAGCAGTGAATTGTAACTTATAGGCTTATACATGCTTAACCAGTTTAAAATGGTTGGGAATGTAAAAACAAAATCTAAATTATCCCAAGGATTTTCCAAGAAGACAAATACAAAACAAATAAACTGAAATGAACATATCTGGGTCATGTTACGATATAATGCAGGTTTATGAAGATTAGAATAATATTTGAATATTTCATGTTTTGTTCTAATGCAGTACTGGTTCTTCATAGTGCAAACTGAACTTCAGCAGCAAATTTCCTTTTACAGGAAACGTCAGAGTATGATAGGTTACCCTGCTTTAAAATGTTAGATTGAAACAGGTTTTACAGAAAACTACCAGCAGGTTTCAATGTGTAGGAAACTGGGGGAAAATAACTTTCAATGCTTCAGTATTTTCTTGCAGGGTGTTCCTTCTTATTTATTTCTTTCAAAAGAAGAATTACCTTTCGGGTTTTTTTCTGATCTAATACAACAGTAAGAGTGAGCATTTACTACATAAACACCCACACTCCCAAATAGTGTATTACAATCCATCCCGATTTCTTGTTATGAAAAATAATGTTTACTGGTAGTTGTTTCCACTTTTAAATAATATAAGTATTTATGGAGTTTTTTTGCACATATGCCGATGCTATCGTAATTCTTGACTCTTACATAAGTAAGTTATTTTATGCAGTCTTAGAAGGAATGTATTCATAGTCTGTAAAAACTAATCTGACTGAAGTAATTTAGATTAAAACAGTAATACATGGCATTTTATTTGCGACAAAAAGTAAATGCTTAAAAATTAACAAGTGCTTTATAATGAATTATTTAACAAAACAACAACACTACGTTATTTTGGTCTGTGTTGGGTCTTTACTTTCCCTGTGGGCAAAATGTCTCCTCCATAATAAAGAAAATAGATTGCAAATAGACCCAAAGAGAAAATCAGGCCATTTATAGTCACTAAAACTGGACATGTTTATGCCAACAATTACTAGCTTCTAGACAGAAACTGCTTTGTAAAAAAAGCAATATACTATTAGCCTTTGCAATAGTCACCTTATATATTTTTTTATGTTTTTTAGAACATTTTAATACAGAAATTACTAAACATTATTAAATGTTTTAGAAACTATTAATGAAGAATTATTAAATGGTTTCCATATGATTTTAGTCTTTAACTTTTTCAACAGTGTAAGTAGGACAGTATGTCACTAGTCAGTGTGGTCTTCCTTTCAGTTCAGTTTCTTGTCACTATACCCATTACAGCGAATCATATAACTGACAGAATGAAGTTGATTGTGATGAATGCCCAGTCTCTAGCACCTAAAACACTGAGAATTTGTGTGTCTTGTCTAGGTGCGTTTGATATATGGTTTAAACCTCAAAGAATTAGGTTTTTTCAGCTTGATATAAATCATACTACATAATTAACTATATATTTGCATCCAAACTGTTTTCTCGGTACCAGACAAAGACAATGTCCATATTTGAATATTTTCACTTGCTCCCCACTGGAGTTTTACAAACAAAAGATTTTGGAAGCAGTCTTGAGCTGAGGATGATTCTTGGCATTTACTAGGACTCTGTCAATGATCCCCTCATTTTTCCAGGATGCAGTTAAAGTGTTTATTAAAGATAAATCTATTTGATTTACCTCACGGCTACAGAAATGTCTTCCTAGCAAAATTACAAGATATTTCAGTTGGCTTCCACAAAACATAAAACAACTCTCTTTTTCTGATGCTACTGTATTAAAATGTATTTTTGTTAAAAACGAAGTAAACCATACTTCCTTTATGTAGAGCTCGGCAGAAATAATGGTACTCAACTGTGCCACTTACTAGCTGTGAGGCTCCCTAGCTAGCAATGAATGAAGCTTTAAGGATGTACAGTACCTGAAGCTAGAAACAGCACTGTAGTTACTTACAGAGATGAGCTTTCCAGTGGAGTCCAAAACAGAAATATATTTGGAGGGGCCCACACACACAATCCACACCAACATACTTTGTTAAAGAGTTTATTTCCATCATACAGTGTGAAGAGTGAATTAAAAATAGCTAAATGGTACCTTATTATAATAATAATAATTGCTTACACTTATATAGCACTTTTCTGGACACTCCACTCAAAGCGCTTTACAGGTAATAGGGACTCCCCTCCACCATCAATGTGCAGCATCCACCTGGATGATGCGACGGCAGCCATAGTGCTCCAGAACGCTCATCACACATCAGCTATCAGTGGGGGAGGAGAGTAGAGTAAATGAAGCCAATTCATAGATGGGGATTATTAGGAGGCCATGATTGGTAAGGGCCAATGGGAAATTTGGCCAGGACACTGGGGTTACACCCCTGCTCTTTTTGAGAAACACCTTGGGATTTTTAATGACCACAGAGAGTCAGGACCCACATGGACCACAGGGTGAACACCCCCTGCTGGCCCCACTTACACCTCTTCCAGGTAGCAACCTTAGTTTTTCCCAGGAGTTCTCCCATCCAGGTACTGACCAGGCTCACACCTGCTTAGCTTCAGTGGGTTGCCAGTTGTGAGTTGCAGAGTGAATTATTCCCAGCACTTTTTATGCAAGATCATCAATCTCGACATTCTATGACAGCTACTGTATGGTTGAAGCTTATAGTTGCAAAATTCATACAATGGTGTTATAATATAGCTAAAACTTCATGACATCTCACTTGTGTGGATGACAGATTCCTAGAATAAACTACAGTTTCAAGAATGTAATGGTGCAGTTTAAATTGTATTAAAGATATTAATAACACAATGTTATTTTAAATTAACAAAAATGAATTTTGTTCATTTTTGTCTATTTTAACCACATTGCATTTATTGTGTGGTTGTAAAAATAGGGACTACATTTCACATCTGCACAGGATGAGCAGGAACTGGCTTAGAATAATTTGAAAGGAAGGGTATTATTACTCACTTCACAATCATGCATTTGTTTACATATTAATTGATAATTTGAGCACATTTGTGCTTAGTACTTTCCCTGGGAAAATTGCTGCTGTTTACATGTCATGCATACAAACCAATCACACAGTGTACACAGAGTGTTTTGCTTTTTGAAATATAAAACATGATCCTGTTTCTAGTTTCTAAATTGTGTCAAAATACAGCAGCTCTCCAAAACAGTACACACTGCCTAGTCTATATGCAACTTGAGTGCCAGAAATATTGCTTAATTTCTAGAGTTCCAGGTATGGTGATGAACTTTTATGGTCAGGTCTTGTCAATAAAAAATAGAAACATTAAGAGTGTTCTATTGACACAACACCTTCCATGATCAACAAACAATCACCTGCATGTCAGTTAATAGTTTTGTTGCAGCTGCATTTTAACATCCTTCCTCTAATGGACTACATTTTCACATTTTGATAACATTCATTATTTTATATAATAAGGTCATGTGAAAAAAAAGTGAATGAGGTGCCCTCTTAAAATGCTTAGGGCCCTAAAGCAATTGCATAGTTTTCTCAGACAGTAGTTGACAGTGAAGAGTAAAGCTCTGGATTATCTGTAATTTATAGTGTTGTGGGTAGAAATGTCTTGGAAGGGGGACATTGCAATTATACCATTAAGCAAGTTCCTTTACTACTGCTTCAGTAAAATACAGTATCCAGACAAATGTAAGCCTCTTTGTATAAAAGCCTCAGTCAAATAAAAAAACAATTAAGCCTGGCAACAGAAATAGTTACTGCTCTCCGGATCCCGCACAAATAATAATTTCATATTTCCTATGACTAGAGATAGTGTATGAGGTTAGTCTTTGTCCTGTCCTTTAAAGTTCAGGGCTTAGGCCTTAACAATGGGGAAATCAAGCCACGGAAATTATAATGTATATACTCCCATTCAAAAAGATTCGTTTTGAAGAGATGTCAATACTGCCCTAATTTTTCCTATTACTGACAAAAAGATCTCACGTTACTGTAACTATAATCTTGTCTCGTTGATTCGTTTTGAAGCCAAACTATATGCTAAGGTGCTACTAAAGGCCTACTGTTTAGGACCATCTTAGTAAATCAAAGAGGTTTCTTAAAGATTTTATTATTTCTGATACCATTCACTGCATTAACTGCATTATACAAGCAGCTACTGCCATTGACTCCCATGTGTTAACTGTTGACATGCTCAAATATGGAAATAACCTGTCTGTTTTAGATTGCATGGGTCTGGAATTGGGTTTTATTACAAGGTTAAAATTTTATGTGCTAAGGCTTAAGAGGCCTTAACAAGTATTGTTCCATATTATTACCTCTAGGGGATGTACACTATCATCTCTGTGTGCCTTGTGCTTGGATCCAGTCTCAGGAAGGAGCTCAAAATGTTGTTTCTTTTGTCTGTTTTTGTTTTTTCTTAACAGATTTCATTTGTGAAAAATTTTGTCCACTGGCTTTTATCAGTGTATAAATTGAATTTGTTAATGTCAGTTTTACTGCCTTTAAATTTTGCATTGGAGAAAACCTGCTCACTTCTAATTTTGTCACCTTTTACCAACTTTAATACTTTGCTATTGAGATTTTTTTCCTCTTGGCAATGCCAGTACAGTAAACACTTTTAACATTCTTTTTACACAGATGCAGACTTGCACAGATGTACACACTTTTCCTTTTCTTTCAAGCTTACCTGCACAATAAAAAGGAATACACTTTCTCTTTGGAATATTTTCAATTCTTTATTTTCCTTTCTACAACTTTAGGGTATTGGGTTAGACCTCACACTCACATTTCCAGATTTGTTTTAGATTCTCCACCCTGCATATATGTGAGGACCAGTCTTTTAATTCTTCCAAACTTTACATTCCATTCTTGCATCTGTTTTGTGAGCATGGTTTGTTTCTATACTGACAGCCATGTATCTTGGGATCCAGGTAAAAAAAAGTGTGGTCTCTCCAAATAGACTTTAAGATTTAATTTATTCCATTGATCCCTTTGTCACTCATGATGGCTTTTTTGCTTCAGATTTATTGAATTGATTAAGACTTGGAATGGGTCAGAACGGCTCATGAAGTGCCAGAAAACATGCTAGTCCTTCTCTCATTTTTTCTACGAGCATAAACATTTTACAGGTAATTACCCTTGCTCTAGTTGAAGTGATAAAGGAATTCACAGTATAATGGTTATTTTTAATGGGAATGGTCTCTTCTTCCAGCACTTCCAATCTCAATATAAGCTCCCTGGCTCAACTTTATTTTGACAATAATAAAAGGACAAGACTTCATACAATTAAATAAATTCAGATTAAAAAAAACCTTGCCATTGAATAAGTTGTCTGAATTTTCTTTACAGGGCATACACAACCCCGTTTAGGTGCTATAATGTGGAGCTAGTCTCTTGTACCTTGCCTGTTGGGTGCAAGAAGTCCTCTTGGATAAGCTGGAGCTTCATTTGGTAGAATTCATACATTGGTGTTTTTATAAATCAGTCCAGAATGCAATGACTGTCTGGTATGTGCAGTAATTGTACTGCTTCACTTTGAGACCCTCACGTTCAAACTGTAGGAGAAGACATTACTTATGCCACTTGGTATAACTCTTGGCATATACTGCAAGTTACAGTGCATCTTGGTAACTAATAAAGCAGTGGGACTACTTTTATTGGTAGACTTTGCACAACTCCACTTAGCTCTGCTTGAAGGTATACTTAAATAGATATTACGACATGAGTCATAAAAAGTAGCACCATTGGCTCCTCAGTCAAGCACATAATACATTACATTTATTTTACCTTAGTAAGAACACAGGTAACATCTTAGTGTTTAGTAGTGACGTGAATCAAAATTGCAGATGTATGCCTGTAACATGGCTGTAACACATTTTGTGCACTGTAGGATCTGTTCCAGTTGTGGATTCTAGGAGATGTCCATGTAGATAGTAATTTACACTGCTTTTTGTTTGAAAAACAGAGACTAGGGAAAAATAAAGCCGCATATTTCCTATATGACACAAACAAGAATATTGTACCTGGAGTGTATGGCTTAATGTGTAGTTTTATTGCCATTTATATTACACCCTGAGGTACCTGCCTGTGTTAATACTGAGCTTTGCTTGATTTATTTTGGGTTGGTTACATCTTTGGCCAATTGGATTTTTAGAGTGGTTGCTGAACTTGGATCTCTGTTGTATTATGTTTGGCTTTGGGTGTTAGTGAGAGAACCCAAATCATCTTGCATCCTTTGCAGATAAATGTCTGCAAGTTACCGGTTGCAGCAGAACATGTTCTATTGCTTTTGTAGGTTCTGTGAATAATGTATGGTGTTGGTCCAGTAAAAAACAATGCATAATTGCCAATATTTTACTGAACAGCAACAAAAACAATAAAGTAACAAGATACAGCTCAACATACGACTTCAATTAAACCAGCCTCTCTGTCTTACCGTGGTAATTGCCCAAAAATGGTTGATAGAGCAACAGCCACAGAGGGTTCCTAATCTTCCTTTGATACAACTGAAATTTCTCCTGAGACAGACGAGGGTCTTTTACGGCCCATATAACCATTAAGACCCATCAGCCCATCTTTCCTTTCCCTTCCTGACCTGTCTCCATATCAGTAGTACAAAACATACAACATAATCAGCAACAGAACCTTAATAATTGTTGTCTGTGATATAATGTATTTGTTTGTGTTTATGTGTGCCCTGCAATAGGCTGATGTCATGTCCAGGGTGTTTCTTGTCTTGTGCCCATTGCCTGCCGGGATAGGATCTGATTCCCCAGCAATCCTGTATTGGATAAAGCCATTTTGGATGGATAATTTTATGCAATCCAATCCAATTCAGTTTTACTAAATGAACTAATTTCACAACCTTTTAGTTGAACAAAACCTAATAATTTAATAATTTTCTTTTAATTTGCAACACATACAGTACCAATGAGTTTACAAGGCAAAAATTATTGGTCAGCCTGAACATGAGGAAATGTTAAGAGTAGTCTCCGTATACATATTTGAACAGTGAACAACATAGAACTGGGATTTTAAGACAGAAGGTCATTTTCAAAATTGTTGATGTAACACAAAAGAAAAAATGTATCATTCAAAATATACTGACAACCAAACTGATTAAGCTAGAATGGAACACAATAATTGATTACTTAAAGTAGAAATCTTACAAAAAATAGTTTTGTGTGATTTTGTCAATTAATATCGCACAAATATCTTCTGGTAGCTGCACAAAAAATAAAACATTACAAAGAACTGGATGTCTAAAAAGCAAACAAGAGCACATATATCTTTTTGAATATGTGTGTTTAGAATTTTCCTGTCACTTTTAATTTTTTTATCACAATTAGTTTTCAAACTGCATTACCTCAGTTTAAGTGCTTCTGTTAGGAGCATCTGATAATATCTAGCTGAACTGCAAAAACAGGGGTACAAACTAGTGATGTTTTCAGTAAAAAATGAAGCAGGACAAGGGCTAGTAAATATAAATAGTTCATCAGTTCATTTAATTCAAGTGTTTGGAAAATCACTGGATTTTATCATCAAATAGCAAAACCAACTGGTTGTCTCATACTGTGTTTATGAAGATGGAGACCACTACTAATATTATATGGTATTGAAAACTGTATAATACATGGAAGCTTCTCTATGTACAGTATATACAGTACATGCACACCTACCCAAATGTTTGCTAATTTGAAGATTTTATTTCTCAAATTGGAATTGATTGTCAGAAAAAAAACCAGAAACAGATTTTGAATCAGAATCAATGTTTCAAAAACATTTTGGCAAGTCAGAAAACAGGACTTTTGCAACCATCTTTTGTGAGAGATAAAGAACAAGATACATCATTACAAATTGCTCTAGATGGCAGTCTAAGCCCACCTTTTAAATTTTAAAGGATTTATTTAATTCATTTTCAGGGCAAAGTCAAGCACTGTTAACTTTGATCAGTGTGCAAAGCTCCATGCTAAGATGAAAATTTTGATCAAAATTTCAGTGGTTTTTTCACGTCTTGAAGAAATATCTGTAAACAGCAGATGTTTTGAAGAGTTTGAAATTTAAAATGCCTAAGGCAACTGCCAGGTTCCTGCTCCAAAAATATAATGTGCAGCCCACAGAGGGACAGAGGAATAAAAGAAAAATGATTTCTCCTTATAGATTGTCATGAGAAAGCCTCCATTTGTCAGGATCAGAAGTTTTATTATAATTTAAAAGGAGCAGTGGCCTTGGAAAGAGAATTAAAGCCAGTGTTAATCTTCATGTATAATGGATTCGATCAATTTAACATCGCAATAAGTTTGCATGTAGAAAGGACATTCCAGTCTTCTTTTCTTACCATGATAAATGTTTAACATTTTAAACGACAAAAAGACATGTTCAGTGGTAAATGTACTCAAACAAATGCACCAGAGGAAAACAAAAACAAAGGGAGAGTCCACAGTGAGAAAAAGAGAAATAAGACAAAAGAATCAAACTACAACAGAAATCAAAGGGGATTTTTGCAAAGATTTGATTGCAACCATTTACCTGTTGATAGATCTCCTGCAATGTTAAACATTATTGGTTTTTGTTTGTACTACATTAATTGGTATATAGTATGCATTGGGGTTATTAAACTTAAATTATAAGTGTATGCAAACAGAGAAGGTCCTACTAATAGCATAACAATGGCAGGGTATATTGGTCACAGGTATCTGTAACAAAAGCTGCATGCAGTGAAAATGACCAGTGGATGTCTTTGCCAGAAATGTAATACAGTATATGGGAGGTTTTGCAAAGAGACTCCAAACAGGGGCACATGTGTCCGTTTTCTTGAAGGTTGATGAAAACCATTTGTATCATTAAGCAGTTTTTTAGCTTTTACATCATTAAACCTGAAGTTTAATAAAGGTTAAAGTGTCAATGTCAGTGGTTCCCTAACCTGGTCAGGTTCAGATGTTGCTTTAATGGAATATTTGTATATTGTTTCTAGTTACAAGTTTGGGATTTTATTTCATTTACAAAATATAATGGTTAAAGCTCCATGTTTAAGAACTGGAAATCAACAGTTCAAATCCCAATGTTCAAACATTATTATTATTATTATTATTATAGACAATTAAGGGTTTGATTGTGTGACTGAGGACTCAGCTGGAAAAAAACCTGTGTGGGTCAATGGGACTAGGATGGGGAACCACTAGATGATACAGTAGTTAAAATACAATATTTTGTCCAAAATATTTTGACTGACCAAAATAATGGTCAGTACTGACAAAAGTTTCATCACAAGCAATTTATTCATGTTAAATAATTTTACAAGCACACTGACTGGAGAATACAGAGCAAAGTGATGTTGGTTCTTTCATCTTGCTAGATAATTTGGTGGTGGAGTAATAAACAGCTATTTTAAAAGACAAAGGTTTTTCAAAGAACCTCTTTATATCCACTTTTCTCTCACTGCATCCCTAACACTGACCACACTAATGTACTCTCAAAAAGGCACAAATCTTTCCAAGGCAAGGTGAAACTACTTTCACAAAGTAATTCTTCCCAAGCGAGCCTGCCCCCTAAATTGATGTTAAATACAAGACAAACTTTGATCCCTGACAAAAATGTATTCAACCACACATAGTGAAAATCTCTGCCTTGAAGATAAAAAGTAATGAAATCCTTCCACCAATATGAAAAATACAACTCCTTCCCCAAATCTCACTGAGGGAAATTCAATTTGATGTACAAAATGAAGTCAATTTGACACCCAAAATCTAATGCTGGTATTCGGTTCATCAAGGAGGAATGAAAGGATGAAATTGAACTGTAGGCTGTAACACATACTCCACTGCTTTGTTCCTTCTCTTCCTGCAACATTTTTTATATTCTTGACATTCATATTCTTTATGTTACTTTTGGCCCTTTCTTTCGTATGCTTTGTCACATGGAAATTTCCAGGCATATAATGGTTTAGCCACCTGGTTTTCAATCAGGTCTGACTTATATATACCTAGATGACTCTGTGCTACCTCAATACCCCCTTTCGATCTCAGCAATACTGATACCTGGGATGAGGGGACATTCCTTTTTAGGACAAGGGGCATTAAATGAAAGTTATTAACTGTATGTGAAAGATAACAATGACAAATCAATCTCACACAGCTGTACCTAATAACCATAATTTTGAAATCAGTAGACCCTCGTTTTACACAAAATATCTTTATGCGCATTCATACTGTATATACGCGGTCAACCAAAAAAATTAATGAAAAATCAAATAATGGGGGAAATTTCACAAATCCAAATCTGGCGCAGCACAAACCTGTGCTACACTTTGGGAACTACTGTAGTTACCCAGCCTATAACACACTGCTGCTGAGCCATATTGAAGGCATCATCCTCAATATGGCTCATAAACCAAAAACATGTACGAAGGGGAAAGGCAAGTCAAGAAAACTGCCTGATTTGGAGTTAAAAAGGGTCTAGTGACCAGTGTGGCCCATATGTATGGCAAGAATGAATGTTTAATTCATGCAAATAGAGACAGAGTGCAAGGAAATCTGCTGTTCTCCTTGCATTTAATTATTATTATTAAATTTTATTTGATCTGTTTTGTATACTGTATAGTACTGTTTTTGCTGCATTGCTGATTTCATTCTACTTTAAACTATATACGGAACATACACATACTAATACTGTTATGATTGATTTTACTTGTTTAAGGGGGGGATAGGAGGGTCTATGGGGGCTGTTCTGATTACAGTATATGCGATTTTGGGTACACAAGCCATGTCAGGAACCTAACTGTTGTATAAAATGTGAGTCTACTGTATATGCTGAACTCAATTGTCTCCCTTCACGTTTGTCTCAGGCATCTCTCCTCTGCCTCATCTCCTCCTTGCTGCTATGCCGTGGTTCACTCTATTGGAATGAGGTTCGAGCCTCCTCAAACTATGATCAGGAGGATACCCATTAAGCAAGTGGGTTAAGCCAAACTTATCTCACCACGTATCAAAAACTATAATAAAGTATTCAGTTTTTGTTGTTGGTCCTTGTGCATCAATACTAAGTACTTTAAGGCATACAAAATAAATGAACACATTTGTCATTAAAATAGTAACTCCATTGAAAGTAATAATAATAATAATAAAAAAAAAAATAATTATTAATTGCTTACATTTATATACTGCTTTTCTGGACACTCCACTCAAAGCGCTTTACAGGTAATGGGGACTCCTCTCCACCACCACCAATGTGCAGCACCCACCAGGATGATGCAACGGAAGCCATAGTGCACCAGAACACTCACCACACATCAGCTATTAGTGGGGAGGAGAGCAGAGTAATGAAGCCAATTCATAGATGGGGATTATTAGGAAGCTATGATTGGTAAGGGCCAATGGGAAACTTGGCCAGGACGCTAGGGTTACACCCCTACTCTTTCCGAGAAACGCCCTGGGATTTTTAATGACCACAGAGAGTCAGGACCTCGGTTTTACGTCTCATCCGAAGGACGGCGCCTGTTTACAGTATAGTGTCCCCCTCACTATACTGTGGCATTAGGACCCACATGGACCGCAGGGTGAGCGCCCCCTGCTGGCACCAGTAACACCTCTTCCAGCAGCAACCTTAGTTTTTCCCAAAAGGTCTCTCATCCAGGTACTGACCAGGCTCACACCTGCTTAGCTTAAGTGGGTTGCCAGTTGTGAGTTGCAGGGTGATATGGCTGCTGGCCAAAAGTAAGAACAACTCTTGAGAGCTGTCCTTTTGCTAAAAAACTCTGAACATCAGAGTTCAGGTCCTATGTAATTAGCTGTGGAGGAGGATGTTTTCCTGTGATAAGATACTGTATGTAGTTCCACACTCACATATGCACATGGGGACACAGTGAAAGTGAAGTTGAACTTAATCATCCATTCATCCATTTTATCCAGTACAGAGTTGAAGGAGGAAATAGGAACAATAAACATCAAATAACAGAAAATGTACAGGTTGGATAATGCTTTTTGCTTAAAAAATCAAAACATGTTATACAGTAACCGTAACAGCATTTAAAGTAACATTTCCATTGCATTGAAAGTAACATTCCAACAGCCCAAATTCATATTTGTTATAAGTCCATAAAACGTAAGCCTCACATTTATTCATACTCTTGTAGTTAGTATTTGTGAAATTGTCCCCTGGCTTCGATTACACTGACTAGACACATCCTGTAGTGTGCTATGAGGTTCTGACACTTCAAGGGGAATGTACTGTATGAGCACTCCTCCATGTAAAATTGCTCTACGTCCTTCAGACCCTTTGATTTCCAATGTTCAATTGGATTGAAGTCTGGAGATTGACATGCCCAGTCTAGAACATTAATTTTTAGTGAAGTTAACCTTTTTGATATATATATGTTTTTGATCATTCTGATGCTGGAATGTCCATATTCAGCAAGCCCAATCTTCTTAGCAGAAAGCACTAGGTGTCTGGCCAAAATGTCCTGGTAATGGTTGGAGTTAATAATTTTCCATATCTTGATAATAGACCTTCAACAACAGCTGCATTTTCATTTCATGCGACTATAAGACGTTTGAACTGTCACTCAAATGAAGTTTGACAAGTTTGAGTCACTTCTGCCAGTTGAAGATGTCAGAATATGTTGGAAATCCTCCCAAACCACTTGTTTTACAGAAAGTGGTGGCAGGATAATCTTGTGTCTTCTTCATGCCAGAATGACCGCTATATCAATAGGCTCAAATTACGTAATAATGGACACTACAGTGGAAAGTAGTAGATTCTTCTTTTTGTGGATTCTATTATAGCCATCCTCCAACTTGTGTAGGTCAATAACAATTTGCCTGCAGTCTTCAAAGACCTCTCTGACCTAAGCCATGATGATTCATGCTATTACTGATATATGCTACCAGGTATTGCCTCCTGTTATACCTCAGGGAAACAGAAAATGTAGGCCTCTGTAAAGTTTTGGAGGCTTTCATTGCTATTCCAAAGAGATGAATGATATTTTAGATTTGTTTTTGTTACTGAATTTTATTTAAAGGAATATTTAGATGTGGGAATGAATGTGTCCTTTTATGTTCTGCAATTCAATTAATTAATAACAATATAACTTTGCTCTGCGTAATGTTAACTTGAATGCAGTACAACATTACTATTTTTCTAAGTTAGACACATTATCCAATACACAACTCAGAACACCTGAAAGAGGAGTTAGTTGGGCCAGCAGGGGGCGCTCACCCTGCGGTCCATGTGGGTCCTAATGCCCCAGTATAATGACGGGGACACTATACTGTAAACAGGCGCTGTCCTTCGGATGAGACGTAAAACTGAGGTCCTGTCTCTCTGTGGTCATTAAAAATCCCAGGGGGTTTCTCGGAAAGAGTAGGGGTGTAACCCTAGCGTCCTGGCCAAATTTCCCATTGGCCCTTACCAATCATGGGCTCCTAATAATCCTCATCTGTAAATTGGCTCATTACTCTGCTCTCCTCCCCCCTAATAGCTGATGTGTGTTGAGCGTTCTGGTGCACTATGGCTGCCGTCGCATCATCCAGGTGGATGCTGCACATTGGTGGTGGTGGAGGGAGTCCCCATTACCTGTAAAGCGCTTTGAGTGGAGTGTCCAGAAAAGTGCTATATAAGTGTAAGCAATTATTATTATTATTATTATTATTATTATTATTATTATTATATTTTTGTTCATAATTTCATATGGGCTATTAGTAAATGTGGAGGGTACTGTGTGTTTTTTTAATTAACTTTATTAAAAATATATATGAGCTTGCCATTGCAAATATAAGACATGTACATGATGGCAATGATAATATTTTTACCAGTTTCTGTACTATGTAAGGACAGTGAGTGAATGGTTTTTACTGCTGCACTTAGCTCTTTTCCTCTTTTTCATTTTATGTGTAAATCATTTTTATAAGGGCAGGCTTTTTTGGCCTGTGATGGTCACCGACTGAAGTCTACTTAATAATCAGTTTTTTTACATAATTATCTCCTAGTAAGGAGCTTTTTGTTATTGATCCTTCAGTGAAAATCACATAGTGACAATAGTCAGTAGGAATTAAGAACAAAGCAGAAGAACGTGACATCTGGCCCTTTAGGTTTATAATGAGAAAATTCATGCTAATTGTTCAGACTGGTGTAAATAAATTAATTATTGATCTTTTTCAACACTTCTGTACTTACATGCCTTTACCAATCCTTTTATCTTTCCTTTGTGTAAGTACATTTCCTTTTTTTAAATATTCATGCAGGTGTCAATTCTTGCACTACTACACACCTCATTAGTCAAACTGCTGAGTGAAAAGGGGTCTTTTTGCCTAGGAATGGGAAAGTACATCCCAATGTTAATCTCCTCCTTCAGATCAGTCTGATTTTACCACACAGTTTCTAAGAAATTATGAAAAATAGAAAAATATCTCTTAAGTCAATGGTAAAATTGGAAAGAATAAAGGGATTTAAAGATAATTTTGAAATATTAGTTCACCTCATGTTGCCTCCTAGTGATGTGTTTTTTATCATTGAATTGAACTGAAATAGAATTATAAATGACAAATACTAAAATGTAAAGAGCAAGTGGTGAAACTAGCAGCAGATATATGAGATGTAAGGTGAACCCACAAGCTGTGCGACACACCTGAGCAGGCAGTGAACAGACAGGAAGAAGCGAAAGTAAAAAGTCTGAGATCATGGTCAAGCAGGTAGGAGGGCCGAAGCCGGTGAATCACAAAGCATGAGGGAATTCTTTGAAAGTAGTTCCAGTGAAGACACATTATTGGAGCAAAAGGGGAGAATCCAAGCCAACACTGGAGTTAAACAAACAGGGACCAAGCCGAGTAAGAAAATAAGTGTAACAAGCACAGGGGAGATCTGGGAGCAAAGTTGTAAGCACAAGCAGAGATCAGGATTCCAACACAGCTAGTGTCACACATGTAAGGGCTCAGAGAGGAGTCTTTAAATATATGAGCTTTAAATATCCTGAACCACTTGAAGCGGATGAGGTAGGAAGTTGCATGCAGGTGGTCCAGAACTCCTGTTAGAAAAGTGGGAACTGGTGCCAAGTGACTAGTGGGTAAAACAGTGAATATTTGGTTGCCCCACAGCTTAGCAGCGGGGATGACAGAGAAAAATATTATTTGGCCACAAAACACACATTAATATCAAATCCAAATCTCCCAAACTGAAAATCTTTAAGGTATGATTATATTCTATTTGTCAAGCTTTATCACAAAATAAAGAATTAAAAATATGTTTCCTTGCAAAAACAAAACGTGTTTTGTGAGCTCAGACAAGTGTGGTGTTGCTTGCTCTACACTTTGTGCCCTTATTGAATCTCTCACATACACTTCTCTTTGTTGAAATTTCGTCTATGAAGGCAATATAGAGTAGCCGTACTTTAAACACAGTACACACACCTACTTTAGTTAAAACAACAAACGGGGCTTAAACCTATGCCTAAAATTAATCTATTATTAGACATGTTATCAGAAAAGAGCAGCTTTAAACATTGCTCCACTAATAAATTTACTTTGGAAAAAATAATAACAAGAGAATATATCCTGATTAACGTAAACACAACGCAAAAACAAATTTAATTTGGGAGAAGGATCGGATATTGGAATTTACAATTGCAAAAAACATGGTAAATATTCAGTTGCGCACAATTGTGATAAAGTGATATAAAGTTTTGTTAGTAAATCACTAATGTTGATGCTTTACATGTTTATGTGAAACAATGTGATTTTTTTTCCAGCTCAATTGATGTAAATTGTGTGCAAACCCTTCTTCACCATGGTACGCAAATACCCATACTGTCCTGTACTTCAGGATGATTCAGCTCCCTCCAATTTGACTAAGCCACTCATAAAAGTGGTACATTTTAACTGAGGAAACAACTGTACTTCAGAAGATAGCTTTTAAGAACAGCAGAAAAAAAGAGTGGAATAAACAAACATCAGTTTATTTAAAAGATTGTGTACTGCAATATAGTAAGATAGATTTATAAATGTGCAGATAAGTTAAATGATATCAGAAGGTGCATGTTCAAGAAAAGTAAAAAAAAAACGTTTTTAAATTGTTGATAATTTTCTTGAAGGCTTAAAAATAAAGCATGTATAATTGTTGTCTATCTCCTTAGCTGCTTAGCTCCTTAGCTGTTCTCATGGCAAATTAAAAAAAAGAATGCTTCTGCATCTAGCAGTCATTCTCCACCTTTCAACTTTTCATTTTCTTTTGTCCTCATAGAAGTGGCATGGTGGCCTCTCTCATATGATAGACCTCTTTGCATGGAAATAATCAAACAATTCGTACCAACAGTAATTCATTTTCCTTGCATAAAAGATGAGCTCCACTGACATTCAAAGTATTGTATTGCCATGTCTTGAAATGTCTTTTACCATATCACCATTAACCTTTAGCCTTACTGTGCCATTTTGTAGAGGGAAAGTCCTTCATTTCATTACATTTTCCCCAGGCTTAGGTTCTTTATATACAGTACAGTTGGATTGAATTCAGAGAAACCATAAATATCAGAGAATATTTATCGCAGGTTATTTAATGTACCTGTAGGATATAAGGTCTACAAGATTGTATTCATGATATGCTCTGCCATGTTTTTAAAATGCTTATGTGCAGCTTTTTTAGAGCCAGTCTTCAGTTTGGCTATACTATAATTAGGACAAGGAAACACAGAGAGACAATAAATCACACCTGTAATCCAATGCAATGGAGAGACCTACAGTACAGATGCAGACCGTTGGTTGCAATGCATAAAAATACCAACAGGGAAGTGTTTGGGTCAGAAAGATGACATTAATGGAGAATATATAATTTAATTTCAATTCTGCTATTCAATCTTCAAAGATACAGTATGATAAGAAATAACTTTATTTTGTTAAATTGTAGTGGTGAGAACCTGCAATTCAGAATAGTCCATTTAATATTATATAGTATATAGTATATGCAGTAGGAATCTGCTTCATAAAATGTTATCATTGGTGAGTACATTTGATGGAGCCCATAGAAATACATGTATAAAGTGGTAATTTATGTTAAAAGACTGAGAAACAAGGAAGGTTTCCTTGATTTAATATTTGGAGATCAGTTTTGCACAGTTAGGTGCCTTGCCAAAAGTATAGTTACTTAATAAGTCTGAAGTTGCACAATCAGCTGAGGTACAACTCTGAAGGGAAAATGTAATTATTTCACCAAAAGGTTGTGTTAAAAAGCCAGGGTTTCCTAGACAGGCTGTACCACTGCAACTCTGGAGACTTGCAGGGAAACTGTGAGGTTGCAGTGACATCAGTGAGGGAAGCACTACTCCTCCAATTAGTGGTAACTCTCCTTTAAGACTGTCACCTACCAGCTTTGACTGTCAGAGGAGTGTGTGCAGACATCTTTATACTTCATTCACTGAAAAACTATCAAACTGTCTTGGAATGGCAAATAAATTGGTGATTTTAAATGTATATATCAAAACAAATTATATAAAGTAGTTATAAATAGTAGGCATCAGTAGGGATAAAAACAAATTCAGGTACAAAACCTAATGTGAGGTATAATACAAAATGATTCGTTGTTATTAATAAATGACTTACCTTCAAATGTGATATTTAGAAATATAAAAAATGTCAATATAGTGTCCATAATATTTGCTATTTTAGTTTTTCAAAGAAATGTTTATTTGTTAAAAGAAAACTCATGGTGACAGCAGGGCTTGACCCACAGACCTCAGACTTATAATGCACACACTTGCACACATGAAACTGAAGTACACATATCCATAGAAAGTGTCTAATATTACTGTTTGAGCTACAGTATATGAATATAATTATATTGTTATTAATTTCTTTAGATACGCGATTTCATATTATATTCCCTATTAATCAAATTCTAAAAGTATGCTTTTGTTCACTCCGATAATGAGCATATTCGCAGAAAAGGTTAAAACATTATCACTTTTCACAAAGTATATAAACTTAAAAAAAAAAATTCCAAAATAAATAGATGTAAGACTTTGATGCTTAAAATGTTTAAGAAGAAAATGGAATACTGGTGTGCATTTTTTCTCTAAAATACCAATACCAGCCACATACAGTTTATATAATATGTTTATGTTCCTAAATTAATATTGTTTATGATCATCAGACACGTTATGTTCCTCTTCTTTTTATAGCTTTTGAAAATAGAAGCTTTCTCTTTGTTTTACTTCTAATATAGTAGCTATGGTATGTTTTATCTGAAAAAAAAAAACCTGCTAATTTATAATCAGAGATGCATAGGCACAAAATCACTAGTGTTGCACTTGATTTAAATATGAAAATTTACAATACATGCAAATTGGGGTTCTGAGAAGTGTCAGGATGGCATAACATTATTTACTATTTTTGATTGAGTTGATTGGATAACAACCAAAGAAAATGTTAAATGCAAAAGTAAAAATAAATGTAGAAAATGAGAAATGGGCATTTTGACTCTGTTACATATACAAAAAACCCACAACAAGTCATTTCAATGACAAGGGCAGCAGAAGAGACATTATAATATCTACACGCTGATTAGAAAAGAAAAATCAAGATGTGCATAATAATACGTAGGCAAAAATACACTGATTGGTCCCTGTGAGCTGGCCAACAAGATGAGATTGCCGCTCACAGACAAAAGGGCTGGAAGGGGAAATTTGTCTAGAGATAAGTTAATAAGTTCAGAATGAGAAATTCATTGTACAGTGCCTGGATTTATTTATATTGACCCCAGGTAAGGAAAAACAGCTTTCCACAGAGGCCTTGAGAGGCCGTTATTTTCACATTTTTTCATGTATAGAGCTAATCAATAAATCCGAAGCCTCTGGGTGTTTCTGCCCCTATAAGGTAATGTTTTTGATGGGTACAGAAGCATTGGAAAAGTTTGTGTTTCACAATATACAGTTTTACTTTCAGTCAAGAAGTGTTATATTACTACAATATAATGGCTGTGAGTCTGCTGGCAAATAAAGCTTAGTTCTGTAGGTTGAATAAAAACTGTATTTAATTTAATTTTCTTGCCTTTCTCTCCTACATTAGAATTTAATAATAATAATATCATGTCATTGCTGTGCTCGAGATTAATGGAAAGGAAAAGCACATGGTGGTCCTACAAGATCCTTCAACCTGAAAAGTGGAAGGATTTTGGAGTTTGACCTCTGTTTGGAGCTCAGAGAAATGTCCAGCTCAGCAAAGAAACAAAATCTAAAATAGT